>NC_141035.1:48215000-48247500 GCF_052040795.2 Danio rerio
ATAATAATCCTCATTATCATCATCATCATTAATATTACTAATATTATTATTAAATTAGTTTGTTTATTATTATTAATAATAATAATAATCCTCATTATCATCATCATCAATATTACTAATATTATTATTAAATTAGTTTGTTTAATAATAATAATAATAATAATCCTCATTATCATCATCATTAATATTGCTAATATTATTATTAAATCAGTTTGTTTAATAATAATAATCCTCATTATCATCATCATTAATATTACTAATATTATTATTAAATTAGTTTGTTTAATAATAATAATAATAATCCTCATTATCATCATCATTAATATTACTAATATTATTATTAAATTAGTTTGTTTAATAATAATAATAATAATAATACTCATTATTATCATCATTAATATTACTAATATTATTATTAAATTAGTTTGTTTTTCATTTCTTGATAAATAATAAATATTAAATTTTATTTTTCAATAAATCGCCTCATTATTTATTCATTTATATGATTTATATATGATATTAGAATACGTGCTAGCTTTTGTAAGTGATTTGATATTTTATAATAGAATATGAATGTTCTCAATAATATTTGTAAAGGAAACACAGGCTCTATATGTGCCATTTACATATATTTTAATTAATATAGAAAGCGAGTGCATGTTTTTACCAAAACTAATATTGGATTTTTTTAAATGCGTGTGCATGTAAAACAATATAATTTGCACAAAGAAATTAAGGGGTTCTTCTTTAAAAAAAAAAAAAAAAAAAACGTTTAGAGCATCATTATGGGCGTTTTATGATTATAACTAAAGTAGTTTAAGCAATGGATCTGCGTCAGAGAAACTACGGGTTTTGTGAAAAACTTGTCACTACATCGTTCTTTTCCAACACAATCTCACGGCAATTCGTAACTTTTTCATTTAGTGGCTAATTCGTATGAATTCGTACGATCTAATTCGTACAATTTAGTATGATTTGCTCATCCCCAAAGACGGTTGGGTTTAGGGGTGGGGTTAGGTGCCACGCCTCCTTTTTAAAATCGTACAATTTCGTACAACTCAACTCGTACGAATTCATATGAATTAGCCACTAAACTGCCAAAACGTAAAATACTTACATTTTGTCATGAGATCAGGCTGTCTTTTCCCAAACGATGCATCATACTATGATAGCTCAGCCACAAAGTTACATCGTTGTTTGGGAAACGCATCCCAGTTTGTTATTTGCCTATATTGAAAATAGGCTACAATTTTTTAATTTAAAACGTTTAACAGATTCCTATAGTTTTTTGTAATGATATGATGTAATAAACATGCATTTTAAAAATAGGTATTGTTTTCATATTTCTTTTTTCGAAATCTTTAGGAAATATTTTTGGTACAACTGTTTATGATGACCATCCGACAAGCTAATCCAGCTAAAAATTGTGTTTAAAAAGTTAATAAAATTCAGCATTTAAATCTCTTAATTAAACTGAGGTGAGTAACTGCAAAAAGGCCAAATTTTTGAGAGAAAAAAAGAACCACCCCTTTGACCAGGCTGGCTACAGGCCTACAGGCCTGTATACAGGCAGGCACGCACGCGCACACGCACACACACAATTTCAATCTCAATCTCCCTCTCTTTCTTCCACATACACACAAGCACTCTCTCTTTCACACACACTCATACACACCAGCAGTGATATCTATCCTCTCCATTTCTGACATCATGAATCTTCTAGGGAAATCCTTCCTGATCTCCTTCATATGTCCCTCCGACATGCCTTCATACTGAAAATGGAAGAGTAGAGGGATTTTTGGGAGTGTCATATATGGCCAACACACAAACAAACACACTGATCTCTGAACACGAGCGCAGACTGATCTCACAGAACGCGCGTTTTTATTTTTTCAAAGATAAGTTTTACTTCCTGATGCACAATAAACACGACGTCAGACAGCACGGCTTTCCCGAGAACCGTTAAATAACACACCACAAACAAACACACCCCTGCCTGTGGCATTTGTAAAGTTCAGTCAGTCCTGTAGTCCTCCTGGGCGCATGCGCTCAAGGACAGATGGAAACACTCCGCCCTCTAGGGGCAGAATAATAAACTTGCATCTGTGTACAGTCAAAAGTCTGAACACATGGATTTAATTTAAAAGCATAACCTTTCCCCCTACTTGTGTATTAGTTGGAATAATCAATATATCTTATTCAAAAACAAGTCCATATTTTGCAATGATTATGTTAAAAAAGGATTAATTTTTGTTACAGAATTATAATAATCAATTCAAATAAAAACACAATAAACAATAGAATACAATACAAGCTTTAAAAATGCAATCGGGTCAGAGAGAATAGGCTGTTCTAAACAGATGTGTTTTGAGTCTAGACTTAAATTGTGAAAGAGTGTCTAAATTGCGGAGATCAGGAGGGAGTGAATTCCAAAGCTGAGGAGCAGAGTGGCTGAAGGATCTGCTCCCCATGGTGACAAGGCGGACAGAGGGAATAGTGAGGTGAATGGAAGAAGATCTGAGTGTTCGAGAAGGTGTGGCGATATGAACAAGATTAGTAAGGTATGGAGGAGCAAGATTGTGGATGGCTTATAATGGCTTAATTATAAAATCATGTGGGGCAGGGGTGGCCAACCCTGTTCCTGGAGAGCCACCTTCCTGCAGATTTCAGTTGCTACCCTTATCAAACACACCTGAACCAATTAATTAGGACCTGAACACCACGTGATAATTACAGGCAGGTGTGTTTGATATGGGTAGCAACTGAAATCTGCAGGAAGGTAGATCTCCGGGAACAGGGTTGGCCACCCCTGATGTGGGGGATTTATATAATTACAGTGAATTTCTTAATATTTTTGATTTAAAAGTTATGTTAAATGAATACAAAAAAAAATGCTTCATTGTATCTCCCCAAAACTACACCTTAATAAAACTGCAAAAATATTTAACGATGTATCTGGGGTGGGGGGGATGGGTTGGATGACCCTTTGGGCCAGTCCGCTACACCACTGCAGAGCTCATTGCCATGGTTACCATGAGGCGTCGTCCCATTGGCTACTACAGGCTGATGCAAATGAGTGTTCCACTGAGCAGCCAAGACTCCGCCCCAAATTCGATGACTTTTTTGAAATCTCATATAGCTCATGCAGACACACGCCTTCTGCTCACAGCCACGCCCATTTATATTGCACACACCTGGATGCTTCATTACGCCCAGTTTACACGGGGCGTCAGCTGCAACGCTTCCCATTCCCTTTGAATGGGTGACGTCAGGGTGTTGCTGAACTGCATTGTGAATCCGTCGGCGCCGCTTCAGTGGCGTTGCATGCTGCAGAAGTTGGGACTTGCGCAATTTTTCATGCACCGACTGAACCGACTGCACCGACTGTCAGCCAATCAGATCGCTGTATGCAAATACACCAGCTCAGACAGTGGCCTATTGCTGACTAATTTCATTGGCTGACGCTGCTATGACAATCGCGTCAGCCCCAACTTCAGACACGCCCTCTGTCAAGCGTTGACGCTGAAGCCCCGCGTGAATTTTTACTGCTTCGATTAAAAAAATTTGCAACTTGCGCATTACAAATAAATTGTTATGCAATAAACTGCAGCAAATGAAAACTAGACTCAGGGCAAAGGTCAATCTGACATCTTTAATATTGTTTATTGAATTTATATATTAAATAAGTATAATTACACGTGTCATTGGGAACATTCACTGGTTGGTGTGTCCAGCAGTGTGTGCTTGTCAACAGTGTGTGGTTTGTAGGTTATTTTCTATTGGTTCACAAGGGCAGAGCTCGTTGCCATGGTCACCATGAGGCGTTGTCCCATTGGCTACTACAGGCTGATGCAAATGAGTGTTCCACTGAGCAGCCAAGACTCCGCCCCAAATTCGATGACTTTCTTGAAAACTCACACAGATCGCACAGACACGCCCCTTTTGCTCACAGCCACGCCCATTTCTGTCACGCATGCCCAGATGCTTCATTACGACTCGCTCTGATTGTGAATTTTTATTGCGCCGATTGACCATCTGTGCTTGCGTGAACTTCGTAGCCATCGCTGCCAAATCCGAATGTGACGAAGTGCTGTCGATGAGTCTCTTTCCCATCGACAGAGGACGCAAAGGCAAGGCGAGCCGCAGAAGTTTCCAGAAGCGAGAGTTTGTGTGTTCGGAGCGCGAGTCGTGCCAGCGGATGGAGGTGGAGTTGTTGCGCAGTTCTGCGATGTCGCTGCAGGGGGCGCTGAGCGTGCGGCGCCGGACGGTGATGATGGGAACGCGGGATGTGTGGTGGAGATACAAACACAGACGGCACTCCAGCAGACTGACGCTTTTCTCACACAGACAGTCTGAGCTCAGCACCACCAGCAGCCTCCGACACGCCTGCATACACCCGAGCACCGACTCCAGCAGCGCTGAGACACAGAGACACACACATAGACACAATCCGATTAGGTATTTACGACATGCCTGTCTACCCTGATGTTTTTCCAGAGATATTTCTGTATTTTAGCATACTATTCAACCGTTATTCTCATACAGTGGGAAAAATAAGTATTAACACGTGATGTTTTTCACTGGGAATAATATTTCTAAAGGAGCTGTTGACCTCTCATGTTTTTCACAGTCCTCAACAGAAATGTCAATGATGTCTCTGTCGGTCTCGTTTATCAAATCTGAGCTTTATTTTGGATTCTCTAGTGCAGGGGTGTCAAACTCAATTCCTGGAGGGCGGAAGCCATGCACAGTTTAGTTCCAACCCTGCTCCAACACACTTACCTGCAGGTTTCAAACAAGCCTGAAGGATTCAATTAGTTTGATCAGGTGTGTTTAATTAGAGTTGGAACTGAACTGTGCAGAGCTGCGGCCCTTTTGGAACTGAGTTTGACACCTGTGCTCTATTGGATTCACATCAGGTGATTGGCTGGGCCATTTCACAGCTTGATTTTCTTACTCTGAAAGCATCTGAGAGCAGGGGCGGACTGGGACAAAAAATCAGCCCTGGCACTGTAGCCACACCAGCCCACATTACGACACCGACATAGTCCCACCAAAGGGGTACTTGTCGGCTTAGTCCCTTTCTTAATCTTTATAATGCCGGGGTCGCCACAGCTATATATTCTATTCCTTTTAGGGCTATTGTTATTACTTAATTGTATTAATGTGTATTCTGTGTTTCCGCATGGTCTTAAAAAGTCTTAAAAAAAAACAACTAAATATTAGGCCTTAAATAGTCTTAAATTCACTGAATTCAGTTTATAACAGCTGTTACATTATTTTCAGCAAATTCTCCAAATTAAATTCCCTAATCATGGAAGGAAAACTAAAGCAACACATCCCTTTACATGATCTTCCATTAATGCAAAAACTATTTACCAAAGTTACCAGACCATTAGAAAAAATCCTTGGTGTTTAGCCCTGTATAAGTCTAAAATTTTATTCATAGTGGTCTTAAAAGGGTCTTGAAATGTTTTAAATTTGATTTCAAGAAACCTGCAGAAACCCTGGTATGGGGTATATGCTGAAGCATGCTAATAGGACTTTTAATTTGCCAGTAACCTGGGTTAAGCGCTTCCGGCGAATTGAATGGCAATGCAAAATCCGGTGCGTTTAAGGACTGTTTTCTTTAAAAATCAGCGATCTCCACTAGCTGAGTGATATCCGACTTAAAGTGGGTCTCAGATTGTACAAGAAGCACTGCATTACATTACATTTTCCCCGCCATATCTTTATAATATGAGCATTTATTTTACCCCACTATATTTAATGGAGCTTCTGCGTTAGCCTGCCGATTATGACGGGCGCGTGCGAGTAAACAGCTTTTTGTCTCGTTTTACGCTTGAGCAACCAAATAAATGCAAAAGTTTATTTAACTGAATGTATTTTAATGACATTACAACATCGATGCTGTATAAGGAACCGTATAAAATGGGAAAAAATATTCACAATAAAAGGTCACCGGAAGTGTATCAGCATGGGAACAGCTCTAGCTTGTCATATACCCTATTCAGATATTAAGAGCAGTCAGTAAGAAAACATTTTGCTGCAATCTTTACATCCTATAACTTCATATCAGTGCTGTGAGAAAGGATGCTACGGTTGGCCTAGCAGAGATAGGGAGGTATGTGGTAGAGGTAGAAAAAACAAAAAACATTACACATGGTACTTTGGGTTTGTAGTTAGCTCTAAAGTAGAGGAGAACACATGACAAAAAATGTAGTTATGTCTACATAGTTACATTTGAACTTAACAGTAGAATAGGCCATGATTATTATAATTTATTCTTTAGGTCACCTATAATTGTTTCATGGGCACGTATTCAAAACTAGAATGAGTCAAAGTGTCCATTTGTGCGTAAAGGTGTGTGTGTATCTGTGTGCAGGGGCGGACTGGCCATCTGGCAATTCTGGCAAATGCCAGAAGGGCCGGACCAATTTTTAAATGTGGGCCGGTCAGTTTTTTTTTTTTTATGTGCAGGCAGCTTTTATCTCTTGCTAGGTGTGATATTATGATGATGATAAATAAAAAACATAAATAATAAAAATAATAAAAATAAAAAAGAAGAAGAATATTAATAAATGTTAAGCATTTGGCCCAATCGGCGACGGCCGCCTAATTTCAAGATAGGCCGACCCAATCCGAGGTTACCTGGACATAATCAAAATCTGGCAAGAATGTCATATTATTTCACCATCTTTACACCAAAATAAATAGTGAATGTGCGTGTCCGTGGGTGGGGCTGTGTCGGTGTGGTAATGTGGGCTGGTGTGGCTACAGTGCCAGGGCTGAATTTTTGTCCCAGTCCGCCCCTGTCTGTGTGTGTGTGTGTGTGTGTGTGATACACATTCACAGGTTATTCCTATAATAAATAGCAGACAAATGGTATAAACAGACAGCATACGGACTCTACGAGATTCACATATTATTTTAATTTAGTCTTACTGTTTGTATGAATTTGTTATGAAAAGGTTGTTTTTGTTCCAGTCAAATACATTAAATGTTTAAATATCTATTACATATATGGACTGCTTATATTATTTCACCATCAGGACACCAATTTAAGTAGTTAATGTGCATGTCCTTCGGTGGGACTATGTCGGTGTCGTAATGTGGGCTGGTGTGGCTACAGTGCCAGGGCTGATTTTTTGTCCCAGTCCGCCCCTGATTGATGACACAGTTCACCCAGAAAGAAAACTAATTGTGTGATTATTTACTCCCACTTGTCCAAACCCTTGTTGAGTTTTTTTTCTCCTAAACACAAAGTCAGACATTTTGAAGAATGTTGGAAACCCATAATAGACTTATTTGTTTTTCCTACTATGCAAGTCAATGTTACAAGTTTTCAGCATTCTTCAAAGTATCTTCTTTTGTGTTCAGGAGAATAAAGAAACTTAAAGAAAAATTTATTAATTATACACTTACCAGCCACTTTATTAGGTACGCCTGTCCAACTGCTCGTTAACACAAATTTCTAATCAGCCAATCGCATGGCAGCAACTCAATGCATTTAGGCATATAGACATGGTCAAGAGGATCTGCTGCAGTTCAAACTGACCTGAAACTGCTGATCTACTGGGATTTTTACGCACAACCATCTCTAGGGTTTACAGAGAATGGTCTGATAAAGAGGAAATATCCAGTGAGCGGCAGTTCTGTGGGCAAAAATGCCTTGTTGATGCCAGAGGTCAGAGGAGAATGGCCAGACTGGTTCCAGCTGATAGAAAGGCAACAGTAAGTCAAATAAGAGAAGAGCATCTGAAGAGCATCTCTGAACACACAACACATCCAACCTTGAGGCGGATGGGCTACAGCAGCAGAAGATCACACCGGGTGCCGCTCCTGTCAGCTAAGAACAGGAAACTGAGGCTACAATTCACACAGACTCACCAAAACTGGACAATAGAAGATTGGAGAAACGTTGCCTGCTCTGATGAGTCTCCATTTCTGCTGCCACATTCAGATGGTCGGGTCAAAATTTGACATCAACAACATGAAATCATGCATCCATCCTGCCTTGTATCAACAGTTCAGGCTGGTGGTGGTGGTGTAATGGTGTGGGGGAGATTTTCTTGGCACACTTTGGCTCCATTAGTCCCAATTGAGCATCGTGTCAACACCACAGCCTACCTGAGTATAGTTGCTGACCATGTCCATCCCTTTATGACCACAGTGTCTCCATCTTCTGATGGCTACTTCCAGCAGTACCTTGGCCACTTCCAGTGCGAATCATCTCAGACTGGTTTCTTCAACATGATAATGAGTTCACTGTACTCAAATGGCCTCCACAGTCACCAGACCTCAATCCAATAGAGCACCTTTGGAATGTGGTGGAATGGGAGATTCGCATTATAAATGTGCAGCTGACAAATCTGCAGCAACTGCGGGATGCTATCATGTCAATATGGAGCAAAATCTCTGAGGAATATTTCCAGTAACTTGTTGAATCTACGCCACGAAGGATTAAAGGAGTCAACCTAGTAGTAGTAAGGTGTACCTAATAAAGTGGCCGGTGAGTTTTAAAAACGTTGGAAACTGGTAACCATTGACTTTCATAGTATTTGTTGACTATGGAAGTCATTGGTTGCAGGTCTTCAGCATTCTTCAAAATATCTTCTTTTGTGTTCAACAGAGGACACAAACACATGAAGGGGGTAAGTAAATAGAGTAGAAGTAGATTTTGAGAAATACCCCTTTAAAAAAAAACTTTCTGAAGTGACCATGGAAAAAATATAAAGGCTTGGAAACACTTGAGCTCATAGTTTATGATTTTTTTTCTACGTTTGTGGCTTTTCCAGAGAATCAGACGAGGGCTTTTCTAACACGACAGGCATCGCATACTGAGGTTTTGTCTACTTCCTCCAGTGAATGGAAACGCTTGCGTAAACATTTCATCATTTTATGATCATGAGGGTCAATAATTGAGTCGTCAGCAATGTTAATGATGAGAAACTCCAGACATGTGAAGAAGAGATGAAAAAAAGGAAACTGATGTCAATGCAAAAATACAGTTCAAGAGTTAATGATTAACCCCTTCATGTAAAATTTATTTTCCTTTTTTAATATTTGCAAGTGCTGTTTAACAGAGCAAGGACATATTTCCACATCGTTTCCTATTGCACACTACCTGACAAAAGTCTTGTCGTCGGTCTCAGTTGTAAGAGCAACACATAATTACTTGACTTCTAGTTGGTCATTTGCTAAAGCGTCAGAATTTCTGCTGAATCATCTGTTGATCTGCATCCCAATCATCACCAATACTGCAGAAGACCTACTGGAACCAGCATAGAGCGAAGATTTCCACAGAAATCAGTCAAGTTTGGTGAAGGAGAAATCATGGTTTGTGATTACATTCAGTATGGGGGCGTGCGAGAGATCTGCAACATCAACAGCCTGAGGTATCAAGACATTTGTGCTGCCCATTAATTTACAAACCACAGGAGAGGGACAATTCTCCAGCAGGATAGTGCTCCTCATACTTCAGCCTCCACATCAAAGCTCCTGAAAGCAAAGAAGGTCAAGCTGCTCCAGGATTGGCCAGCCCAGTCACCAGTTTAAACATTATTGAGCATGTCTGGGGTAAAATGAAGGAGGAGGTACTGAAGATAAATGCTCAAATAAGCGTAATCTAGAGGCCTTTTACTTTCATATAAGATACTTCTGACACCAAATGATCAACTATAAGTCAAGTTGTTATTGTTGTTCCTAAAACTTGGAGAGGCGACAAGAACTTTTGTCAGGTAGTGTATATATTTTTCTGGATAATGTCTTATTTCTTTTAGTTTGGCTAGAATTTGTTATTTGTAAGCCTAATTAACCTAGTTAAGCCTTTAAATGTCACTTTAAGCTGAATACTAGTACCTTGCAAAATATCTAGTCAAATATTATGTACTGTCATCATTGCAGAGACACAATAATTACTTATTAAAATATTATGCATGCCAAAAATCTCCCTGTTAAACAGCACTTGGAACATATTTGACAAAATAATTACAAAATAATTGAAATTTGACAGGAGGGCTAAACATTTGTACTTGAACGGCATGCTTTTATTTATGCATTTAAAAATATGATCACAGAACATACTCGACATGACATGGTCATACATTTATGGTCAGATGAACGGCAACAACAAATGAAGAACACACAGTGAAATACTGAGTTGAATGAACAGCTGAGAATTGGTTATGGAATGAATGACAGCTCTGGCATCCCATAAAATGACACTTTTCTTGGCAACTGTTGTCATGCACTATGAAAATGAGCTCTTTTCTAATGCAAGTCTATGGAGGATATGTGTGTGGCTTAAAAAAGCTAGCCAAAAAACAAAACTATACCTGATTTAATGTGAACAATAACGGAACTTTAAATGCAGAAAGGTGATGATGGAAATGTTGAAATAAAATATTAATAATTATTGATGTTAAACAATATTAATAACAACTTTTACTTCTTACATTTAATATAATAAAAAGTTAAATATTTAGCTCAAAGTTTGGATGACAGAAAATAAACCTCAGTGTCATTTTTGACAAAACATCCTAAACCTATTGAATATCTTTCTTGTTATAAAGCTAATACAAATATTTGGCAACTTAATAAAACACAGGAAATTAGAAATATTGCCCTGGAGATTAACGGAAATGAAGTACATTGAAATAATTGCACTTATGTTGAAATAAAAATAAGCTAAATAATAATAATAATAATAATAATAAAGGTACATAGTAAAAATACAAAATTATACAACACAGTGTCTAAATCATAAACTAAAACACATATGTAAGACATACTGAGTGTGTGTGTGTGTGTGTGTGTGTGTATGTATGTATATATATATATATATATGTATGTATGTGTGTGTGTATATATATATATATATATATATATATATATATATATATATATATATATATATATATATATATATATATATATATATATATATATATATATATGTGTGTGTATGTATGTATGTATGTATGTATGTATGTATGTATGTATGTGTGTATATATATATATACTTCTGAATATGAATAAATACTATAACATGGTATTTAGTATGGAAAAATACAAAATTAACATGTAAAATGTAGAGGAAAATTAGAAATCTTGCTTTGGCAATTAACTGAAATAAAGAATGTTAAAACAAAATATGATTTATACAAATACTAAATAAAAGCATACAGCAAAATGATTATAATGTAAACAAAAAATGTCACATAAATAAATGAATGAATGAAAACAACTAGCCCAAAATATTAGTAAATATTAAAATAAGATAAATGTACTATAAAACTTCTTATAAAACTTATACAACTGAGTTTTCATTCGTTCCTTCGGCCTAGACCTTTTATTTATCGGGGGTCAGCACAGGACATGAACCGCCAACATTTCTGGCATATGTTTTACACAGCGGATGCCTTTTCAGCTGCAACCCAGTACCTGGGAAACACCCACACACACTCATACACTACAGCCAATTTAGCTTATTCAATTGCCCTATAGTGCATGTGTTTGGACTGTGGGGTAAACTGGAGCACCCGGAAGAAACCCACGCCAACACGGGGAGAACATGCAAACTCAGAAGTGCCTATTGACCCAGCTGTGACTCGAACTTGCAACTTTCTTGCAGTGAGGCAGACAGTGCTAACCACTGAGCCACCATGCCACTCAAGTTGAGCTACTTAAACTGAAACAAAAATATATTTAAATATATAAAAATACAAAATACATAAATGACATAACAGTTTCTTAATAGAACGACATAAAAATAATTCAACATTCATCAGCATGAATGAAAAGGTTGCTTTTGTGTGAAATAAAATAATTCAAAGTGCTTAAAATAAAATAAAAATTAATACAAAAATTAACATTTAAAAATCGAGTTTATAGAGAAGCAGACGTGTCATCATTCCTTTTAGAATGAACCTAGCATGTTTCCATTTGTGCCTACCATCTTAATGATTTCTTGTTTAAACTATTTGTCAACTATTTTTATCCCTATTACAAAATGTTGGTGTTTTAGTTTAATTTGTAAATATTAATTTTTTAATAACATCTACATAACCTTGTCTATTTTAGTACTTTTTAACTATGTTTGATTGATTGTATGATTCTTTTATTGTTTTTTAGGTTATTTAGGGACAACAGATGAAAAATAGCCTTCTGGCTAATTCTGGTGCATTTGCAGAAATGCTAATTAATATACACTTTCCCTGCCAAATAAACAAATAAAAAAAAAAAAAATAAAATACAAAATTAGAACTTAAATGAAAATAACCTAAAATATTTCAAATTTAAGCACTTGAACGAAAACAGAAACAACTAAATATTTTAGCTACATAAAAATAAAAATCTAAAAAACAAAAAATGACAAAAATAGTACAATATAAAATAATAATTCAATATGTTTCGGCTTGAATGAAAAGGTTGCTTATGTTTGAAATAAAACAATTCATAGTACTTAAAATAATATAAAAATTAATACAACATTAAAATGAAAATTAAACTAAAATGTCAGATTTAAGCACTTGAACAAAAACATCATATTTAAACTACATAAAAATAAAATAAAAAACGATCTAAAAAACAAAAAACTGACAAAAATAGTACAATATAAAAATAACAATTAATTTTTTTTCTGCTTGAATGAAAATGTTGCTTATGTGTGAAAAACAATAATTCAAAGTACTTAAAATAATATAAAATGAATACATTAAAATTAACATAAAATTAAACTAAAATATGTCAAATTTAAGCACAAACTAAAACAAAAAAAACAATATATTTAAGCTACATAAACAAAATATGAAAAAAACTCAAAATCTAAAAAACAAAAATTATAAATAGTACAATATAAAAATAATAATTTTATATTTTTCAGCTTGAATGAAAATGTTGCTTATGTGTAAAATAAAATAATTCAGAGTACTTAAAAATAATATAAACATTAATACAACATTAAAATTAAAATGAAAATCAAACTAAAATGTCAAATTTAAGCACTTGAACAAAAAACGGAAACAGCATCATATTAAAACTACATAAAAATTAAAAAATTAAATAAACAATCTAAAAAAAAAACAAAGAAAAAATGACAAAAATAGTACAATATAAAAATAATAATTCAATATTTTTCAGCTTGAATGAAAAGGTTGCTTATGTGTGAAATGCAATAATTCCAAGTACTTAAAATAATATAAAAATTAATACAAAATTATAACAAACGAAAATCAAGCAAAATATAACAAGTTGAACTACTTAAACTAAAATGGAAACTAAAACATATTCAATCTATGTGGTTATAGAAAATAGAACTAATGAATTTAGACCATTAGAGGCTGACTACACTCACACACCGCTGCCACACAACTGTGTTCAAACCCCTTGTAAAAGTCATTTTTGCATAATAGGTCCCCTTTAAAGGTTTAAGACACCCCGGATTACTTCTTTTGAGAGTTTAACAGATGTGTGTGTGTTGAGCATCGATTAAGATAACTTTAGCAACTGTATGTCTTTTCACAAAGGGGCAAACAAAACTGACATTAAGGGCTCTATCATACACCCGGTGCAGTGGGGCGCAAGGCGCGGCGCAGTAGTCTTTTGGTAGTTTCAGCTTGGCGCAAGAGTGGTTTTGAGGCGTTGCGCTACGCTGTTTAAATAGCAAATGCATTAGCGCTCATTTGTGCGCCCATAGGCGTTCTGGTCTAAAAAGGAAGGCGTTCTGAGGCGGACCGCTGGCGCGTTGCTATTTTGAGAAACTATAATAGATTTTTCATTAGACCAAAACTAACCCGGTCTAAACTCCAGCGCAGAGTTGCGCCTCACTTACACACTGCTTAATACACACAAGAGAGCAATAGGCAAATATCTTTACATATGAAAAAATGTAAATATTAAGGATATATATAGGATATAATAAGAATAGATATAGGATATAAATATAAAGGATTAAAATATTACAAAACATATTATTTTCTAGCCTACATAAATATGAAAAACCACAGCTTTTATGCCTTCTTCATCTCGGGAGGCTTTTTCAGTTCATTCATAACAATTTGCTTTTGTATAATGTTATTATTATTAGCAGTATTATTTATTATATCCATATTTATATTTGTTTTATTAAAAACAAGCTTAGATTTGTCCACCTGTCAGGTTTTAGACCATATGGGGCACAGCATGTGTTTTAGGATATAACTCAGGTTTTTGAGCTCATTTTGTTATTATTGTTCATTTATTCGTTTGCTGGAAATTAGAACTGAATTTAGAAATAGTTTTGAAACTATCTTTGCACTTAACAAACGAAATTAATTATTTATAGACTAATTGATGTCTGTGCGTAAAGGTTTGCCTATCCAAGAGCGAATGTGAAAGTAGATCCATTATCTCTCATTCTCACGCAGTAGATGCTCTGTTTAACTGTTTTCTGTGAACTGTTTGCTTGTGAAATGCTCATTTTTTCCACTTAGACTTACTTTGCGTCCTGTAAATAGTGAATGCGCTCTTGGCGCGACGCAGCTGGCTCTTAAAGGGAATGGGAGATGAGACTCTAATTGGTTTATTCTCAAAACACACCTATAACTCATTAGGAAAATAAACTCAACCCTTTTAGACCATGCGCCGAAGCGCAAGGCAGATTTCCCGTCCTTAAATTAGCAAAAACGCGTCCTGACACGCTCTGAAAGCGTTTGTGCCCTGCATTTTGCGCTCTGCGCATGGACCGTCAAAATAGAGCCCTAAGTCTACAATCCTTGCACAACCTACACTTTTATCTGTTATCTCTCTCTTTTAATAGTACCCAATTTTAACGTGAGATTTTGGATACCAGATCTAAATTTAGCGGGAACGGTCGGGTAGGGTAGAAAACGTGGCGGGAAATTTCAGTCCCACGCAGATCTCTATTTCAAACTACTAAAATGTCAATAAAAGTCACTTTGTTAAACTGTAGAGTTGAAATTTTAACATTAAAAGTCGACAGAGCAAAGAGCAACATCTCAAAATGCAATTCACAACCGCAAATAAATAAAAAAACTTGTGAATAACAAAGTATTAAAACTGTTAACATGTTTTACACTCTATAGTGATGCCCTGTAAAGCTGTATTAAGTCTATACAGCGGTGGTGGATTCGGGATGGAGGAGTTTCTGCTCTCCTGCATGTGCGTTTGTGTCTGTAGTGTGTGTGTGTTGTGTGATGTCAGGCAGCGGTGTGTGTGTTGTGCTCCTCCTCATGGGCAGCTCGAGCTGGAGTTGTTTCCAGAAGCGTGAGGACAGCGGCTCAGACTTGTCCCCTTTCCAGCGGATGAGTGTGAGCGCCAGTCTCGCGCGCCGCAGCTCTTTGGCCAAGCTCTTCCTCCGGACGGCTCTGAACTGGATCAGAACCACCCGGAGGCTCCCGCCGCGCAGCATGCTGGAGAGACCAGCCTGAAGCTCCAGCAGAGCCTGCGTCCCCCGCACCGCACTCAGAGGACTCACCACTACCACCAGACGCCTGCTCTGAGCCACAAACCGCAGAGTGTCATCTGTTATAGCTACACACACACACAGACATACTGTTATTATTACACACACACACAGTCACAAACTCACAAGCACGCACACACACACACACACACACACACACACAAAAACATATATATATATATATATATATATATATATATATATAGATAGATAGATAGATAAAACATATATATATATGTATACACACACACTCACTGGCCACTTTATTAGGTACACCTGTTCTACTGCTCCTCGTGGAAAATTTCTAATCAGCCAATCACATGGTAGCAACTCATTTAGGCATATAGACACAGTCAAGACGATCTGATGCAGTTCAAAGCGAGCATCAGAATGGGGAAGAAAGTGGATTTAAGTGACTTTGAACGCGGCATGGTTGTTGGTGCCAGACTGGCTAGTTTGAATATTTCAGAAACTGCTGATCTACGGGGATATTCACGCACATCCATCTCTAGGGTTTACAGAGAATGGTCTGAAAAAAGAAAATATCCAGTGAGCGGCAGTTCTGTGGGCGCAAATGCCTTGTTGATGCGAGAGGTCAGAGGAGAATGGTCAGACTGGTTCCAGCTGATAGAAAGGCAACAGTAACTCAAATAAGCACTCGTTACAACCGAGGTCTGCAGAAGAGCATCTCTGAACACACAACACGTCCAACCTTGAGGCGGATGGGCTACAGCAGCAGAAGACCACACCGGGTGCCGCTCCTGTCAGCTAAGAACAGGAAACTGAGGCTACAATTCACACAGACTCACCAAAACTGGACAATAGAAGATTGGAGAAACGTTGCCTGCTCTGATGAGTCTCCATTTCTGCTGCCACATTCGGATGGTCGGGTCAGAATTTGGCCTCAACAACATGAAAGCATGGATCCATCCTGCCTTGTATCAACGATTCAGGCTGGTGGTGGTGGTGTAATGGTGTGGGGGAGATTTTCTTGGCACACTTTGGGTCCATTAGTACCAATTGAGCATCGTGTCAACACCACAGCCTACATGAGTATTGTTGCTGACCATGTCCATCCCTTTATGACCACAGTGTCTCCATCTTCTGATGGCTACTTCCAGCAGGATAACACACCATGTCATAAAGGGTGAATCATCTCAGACTGGTTACTTGAACATGACAATGAGTTCACTGTACTCAAATGGCCTCCACAGTCACCAGAGGGGTGGGGATGTGGTGGAACGGGAGATTCAGATCATAGACGTGCAGCAGACAAATCTGCAGCAACTGCGTGATACTATCATGGAGCAAAATCTGAGGAATATTTCCAGTACCTTGCTGAATCTACGCCACGAAGGATTAAGGCAGTTCTGAAGGCAAAAGAGGGTCCAACCCGTTAGTAGTAAGGTGTACCTAATAAAGTGGCCAGTGAGTGTAAATAGAAAGTCAACTTTAAAATTACAAAACAAAAATCCCTGATATTTCATGACTCGGACGAAAAGAAACATAAAATTTCCTGACCTTTAATATCTGGAATAGACCTTTTACATTTCAATGAAATGCAGCAATCCCACGAACTCTTGTTTTAGGACAACTGTTTTTGATCAAAGTTCATATACAGTTGAAGTCAAAATTATTAAGTGATTTTTTTTTATCTGATATTCAACAGATTCAGGATTTTTTCACAGTATTTCCTATAGTATTTTTTCTTCTGGAGAGAGTCTGATTTTTTTATTTTAGCTAGAATAAAAGCAGTTTTTAATTTTTAAAACCATTTTAAGGTCGATATTATTAGCCCCCTTATGCTATATTTGTTTTGGATTTTCTCCAGAACAAACCACTGTTATACTGTGACTTGCCTAATTACCCTAATTAACCTAGTCAAGCCTTTAAATGTCACTTTAAGCTGAATACTAGTATCTTGAAGAAGATCTAGTCAAATATTATGTGCTGTCATCATGACAAAGATAAAATAAATATTATAATAACATTATAATGTTATTAGAAATGAGTTATTAAAACTATTATGTTTAAAAATGTGTCAAAGAAAAATGTTCTCTCTGTTAAACAGAAATTGGTAGGAAAATATACAGGGGGTGGGGGGGGGGGGTGGGGAGGTAATAATTCTGACTTCAACTGTATATGTGTGTGTGGTCTGATGTGATACTCACTTCCTCCAGGAAGGCTGTCGCGGTCGAAGATGCAGACGGAGTAGCCGAACTCGGTCTCCAGCACGCGACGCAGTGTGGACAACACGAACTGCTCCTCCTCACTGTTCCGAGCGTAGGAGATGTACACGTCATACTGCTTCTCATCTACACAAGCAAAACAGACCACGCCCAGTTTAGTCTGCATGCTTCACAGTCAGGAACTCATAAATAACTTCCCCATCCTCTTCAATCTGATTGGTGTTTACTGGAATAAGGGCGGGATCAACCTATCACTCAACCAATAGCAAACCACAATCATGAAATCAAGCCACGCTTACTAATGTTGTCATTCAAGAAGCTATTCAGTTAAATGTGTATGTGTGTATATGTGTGAGTGATTGTGTCTGTATGAGTGTGTGCCTCTCTGAATGTGTCAATGTGTGTCTCTGTGTTTGTCTATAAGTGAGTGTTTCTGGATGTGTGTGAGTGAGCGTGTGTCTACATGCCATTATGTGTGTTTGTTTCTGTGTGAGCGTGAATGCGTCTGTCTGTATCTATGCGAGTGTGTGTGAGAGTGTGTGTGTTTGTATAGGTGTGTCTGTATGTATGCATGTGTCTATATGTGAGTGTGTGTTTTTGTTTGTCTGGATGTGTGAGTTTTTTGTGTCTATAGGCGAGTCTGTGTGTGTCTATATGTGTGTATGTCTATGTATGTCGTGTGAGTGTGTATGTGTTTGAATATGTGTGAGTTTGAATGTGTCTGTATGTATGCGTGTGTGTCTATACATAAGTGTGTGTCTGTCTATGTATGTCTATAAGTGAGTGTCTGTGTCTTTGGATTCGTGTATGTGTGCTTATATGTGAGTGAGTGTGTTTGTCCAGATGTGCGAGTTTGTGTCTATATGTGTGTTTGTCTATGTATGCATGTCTGTGTGTGTGTGTCTATATGCGAGTGTGTCTGAGTGTGTACATGTTTGTCTATATTTCAGTGAGTGTGTGCTTGTATATGTTTGAGTGTGAATGTATGTATGTATATGTATGCGTGTGTGTCTATACATAAGTGTGTGTCTGTCTATGTGTGTCTATAAGTGAGTGTCTGTGTCTTTGGATTTGTGTATGTGTGCTTATATATGAGAGTGTGTGTGTTTGTATAGGTGTGTCTGTATGTATGCATGTGTCTATATACGAGTATGTGTGTCTATATGTGAGTGTGTGTTTTTGTTTGTCTGGATGTGTGAGTTTTTTGTGTCTATATGCGAGTCTGTGTGTGTCTATATGTGTGTATGTCTATGTATGTCATGTTAGTGTGTATGTGTTTAAATATGTGTGAGTGTGAATGTATGTATCTGTATGTATGCGTGTGTGTCTATACATAAGTGTGTGTCTGTCTATGTGTGTCTATAAGTAAGTGTCTGTGTCTTTGGATTTGTGTATGTGTGCTTATATGTGAGTGAGTGTGTTTGTCCAGATGTGCAAGTTTGTGTGTCTATATGCGAGTGTGTGTCTATATATGTGTATGTCTATGTATGTCATGTGAGTGTGTATGTGTTTGAATATGTGTGAGTGTGAATGTGTCTGTATGTATGCGTGTGTGTCTATACATAAGTGTGTGTCTGTCTATGTGCGTCTATAAGTGAGTGTCTGTGTCTTTGGATGTGTGTATATGTGCTTCTATATGAGAGTGTGTGTGTTTGTATAGGTGTGTCTGTATGTATGCATGTGTCTATATACGAGTATGTGTGTCTATATGTGAGTGTGTGTTTTTGTTTGTCTGGATGTGTGAGTTTTTGTGTCTATATGGGAGTCTGTGTGTGTCTATATGTGTGTATGTCTATGTATGTCATGTGAGTGTGTATGTGTTTGAATATGTGTGAGTGTGAATGTGTCTGTATGTATGCGTGTGTGTCTATACATAAGTGTGTGTCTGTCTATGTATGTCTATAAGTGAGTGTCTGTGTCTTTGGATTCGTGTATGTGTGCTTATATGTGAGTGAGTGTGTTTGTCCAGATGTGCGAGTTTGTGTCTATATGTGTGTTTGTCTATGTATGCATGTCTGTGTGTGTGTGTCTATATGCGAGTGTGTCTGAGTGTGTACATGTTTGTCTATATTTCAGTGAGTGTGTGCTTGTATATGTTTGAGTGTGAATGTATGTATGTATATGTATGCGTGTGTGTCTATACATAAGTGTGTGTCTGTCTATGTATGTCTATAAGTGAGTGTCTGTGTCTTTGGATTCGTGTATGTGTGCTTATATGTGAGTGAGTGTGTTTGTCCAGATGTGCGAGTTTGTGTCTATATGTGTGTTTGTCTATGTATGTATGTCTGTGTGTGTGTGTCTATATGCGAGTGTGTCTGAGTGTGTACGTGTTTGTCTATATTTCAGTGAGTGTGTGCTTGTATATGTTTGAGTGTGAATGTATGTATCTATATGTATGCGTGTGTGTCTATACATAAGTGTGTGTCTGTCTATGTGTGTCTATAAGTAAGTGTCTGTGTCTTTGGATTTGTGTATGTGTGCTTCTATATGAGAGTGTGTGTGTTTGTATAGGTGTGTCTGTATGTATGCATGTGTCTATATACGAGTATGTGTGTCTATATGTGAGTGTGTGTTTTGGTTTGTCTGGATGTGTGAGTTTTTGTGTCTATATGGGAGTCTGTGTGTGTCTATATGTGTGTATGTCTATGTATGTCATGTGAGTGTGTATGTGTTTGAATATGTGTGAGTGTGAATGTGTCTGTATGTATGCGTGTGTGTCTATACATAAGTGTGTGTCTGTCTATGTATGTCTATAAGTGAGTGTCTGTGTCTTTGGATTCGTGTATGTGTGCTTATATGTGAGTGAGTGTGTTTGTCCAGATGTGCAAGTTTGTGTGTCTATATATGTGTATATCTATGTATGTCATGTGAGTGTGTATGTGTTTGAATATGTGTGAGTGTGAATGTGTCTGTATGTATGCGTGTGTGTCTATACATAAGTGTGTGTCTATCTATGTGTGTCTATAAGTGAGTGTCTGTGTCTTTGGATTTGTGTATGTGTGCTTCTATATGAGAGTGTGTGTGTTTGTATAGGTGTGTCTGTATGTATGCATGTGTCTATATACGAGTATGTGTGTCTATATGTGAGTGTGTGTTTTTGTTTGTCTGGATGTGTTAGTTTTTTGTGTCTATATGCGAGTCTGTGTGTGTCTATATGTATGTATGTCTATGTATGTCATGTGAGTGTGTATGTGTTTGAATATGTGTGAGTGTGAATGTGTCTGTATGTATGCGTGTGTGTCTATACATAAGTGTGTGTCTGTCTATGTATGTCTATAAGTGAGTGTCTGTGTCTTTGGATTCGTGTATGCGTGCTTATATGTGAGTGAGTGTGTTTGTCCAGATGTGCGAGTTTGTGTGTCTATATGCGAGTGTGTGTCTATATGTGTGTTTGTCTATGTACGTATGTCTGTGTGTGTGTCTATATGCGAGTGTGTCTGAGTGTGTACGTGTTTGTCTATATTTCAGTGAGTGTGTGTGTGCTTGTATATGTTTGAGTGTGAATGTATGTATCTGTATGTATGCGTGTGTGTCTATACATAAGTGTGTGTCTGTCTGTGTGTGTGTGTCTAAGTAAGTGTCTGTGTGTCTATATTTGTATTTGTCCGTGTGTGTGTATGTGCCTGAGTGTGTATGTGTGTGTCTATATGTGAGTAAGTGTGTATGTGTATGTGTGTGAATGTATGTACCTGTATGTCTGTCTACATAAGTGTGTGTCTGTCTATGTGTGAGTGTGTGTGTCTGTCTGAATTTGTGCGAGTATGTGTGTCTATATGCGAGTTTATCTACGTATGTCTGTGTGTGTGTGTCTATATGTGAGTGAGTGTGTATGTGTGTGTCTATATGTGAGTGTGTATGCGTTTTTATGTGTGTGAGTGTGAATGTGTCTATTTGTATGTGTGTGTGTGTCTGTCTGTCTTTGTGTGTGTCCATAAGTGAGGGTCTGAGTCTGTCTGAATTTGTGTGAGTATGTGTGTCTATATGTGAGTGTGTGTGTGGGCTTGTGTGTCTATATGTGTGTGTGTTTGTCTGGATGTGTGAGTTTGTGTGTCTATATGCAAGTGTTTATGTGTATCTATATGTGTGTTTGTCTTTGTATGTCTGTGTGTGTGTCTAAGTGTGTATGTGTAAGTGTAAATGTTTCTATCTGCATGTATGTGTGTGTCTATACATAAGCGAGTGTGGATGTGTGTGTGTGTGTGTGTGTGTGTGTGTATGTATCTTTGTGGATTTGTGTAAGTATGTGTGTCTTAATTTGTGTGTGTTTGTCTGGATGTGTGAGTTTGTGTGTTTATATGAGAGTGTATGCGTTTCTTTATGTGTGTGTGTTTGTATATATGTGAATGTGTGTGTGTGTCTACATGTGTGTGTTATATATATGTGAGTTTTAATGTATCTGTCTGAATGTTTGTGTGTTTACTTGTGACTGTGTGTTGTTTAAATTTGTGAGTGTGAATGTGTCTCTCTGTCTGTGTGGATATGTGTGTGTGTGTGTGTGTGTGTGTGTGTTTCTAATATGCAAGTATGTATGTCTATATGTGTGTCTACATGTAAGTGTGTATATGTGTTTACACGTGTCAGTGTGAATGTGTGTTTATATACGTAAGTGTGAATGTGTCTGTCTGAATGTTTGTGTGTCTACATGTGAGTGTGTGTTTCTATATATGCGATTGTGTGTGTTCTCACCTGTGTATCTCTCATCAGAGCCGAACCAGGAGCGATAGAGCAGCAGGAGCTCCAGCCAGAAGACGTGATAAATGACGAACATCATCAACATGAGTGCTAGCGTCACCCCTAAACCACAGCTCAGTTCCAGCGTCGGCACATATGCTACACACACACACACACACACACACACACACACACACACACACACACACACACACACACACACACACACACACACAATTATCATCATCAACAACAACATGAATGTCACCATCAATCTTAAATCACCACCCATTGTCGGCACATACACCACCCACCCACACACATTTATACCAGTGTACCAAATACGTAAACATCTGCTCCAAAAAAAAAAAAAAATAATAATCTAATGTATACTGTACTATATAAACTGTAACAATTTCATAAACAACATCTGCACCTATAAAATCATAAAATGTAACTAAATAATAGCATCATGGCAATTAAAAACTGCTTATCTAGTTGGTCTTAAGTTAATTTTATTTTAGACTTTCAATTTTTGGAAAGAAATTATTACATCAATTCATCAAACGTGCATAAAATCCATACAAAGTGAAATTATGTGACTTTCTATTAATTAAATACTTAATAGAACTAAATATAATAGAATATAACAGAACATAATAGAATAGAAATTAATGGAATGGAATAGAATAGAACAGAATGAAAATAAATGGAATAGAATAGAATGGAATATAATGGAATGGAATTGAATAAAACAAAATAAAATACAACCGAACAGAACGAAACAGAACTAAATTGAATGGAATAGAATGGAATAAAATAAAATAGAACGGCATAAATTAAAATGGAATTGAATGGAATAGATCAGAACAAAACAGAACAGAATGGAATAAAATAGAACTGAATAGAATATAACAGAATGGAAAGGAATAGAATAGAATGGAATAAAAATAGAATGGAATGGATTTAAATGGAAAATAATAAAATATAACGGAATTGAATGGGATAAAATTTAATGGAATTTAATAGAATATAATAGAATGGAATAAAATGGTATGGAATAAAATGGAATAGAATAGAAAAGAACACAACGGAATGGAATAAAATAGAACAGAACAGAATATAATAGAATTGAAAGGAATAAAACTGAATAAATCCAGAATAAAATGGAATGGAATATAATTGAATGGAATAAAACAGAGCAGAATAGAATGGAATAAAATAGAGTATAATGAAATGAAATGGAATGGAAAGAAATAAATTTAAATGGAATGGAATGAAATAGAATAGAATATTATGGAATCGAATAGAATAAAAATAAAATGATAGAATGGATTAGAAAAGAATAAAAAAGAATAGAATGGAACAGAATAGAATAGAATGAAATTAAATCAAATAGAACAAAATGGAACAGAATGAAATCGAATTGAATACAAAAGAATGGAAAGGAATAGAATATAATGGAATAGAATAACATGGAATTGAAAGGAATAAAATAGAACAGAATGGAATAAAAAGGAATAGAATAAACTGGTATAGAATATAATAGAATAGAATGGAATAGAATGGAGAGGAATAGAATGGAATAAAATGAAACAGAATGAAATAAAACAGAATGGAATAAAATGGAATAGAAAAGAGCAGAACACAATAGAATGGAATACAACAGAACAGAATAGAAAATAATAAAAATGGAATAAGATAAAAAAAAGATAAATCCAGAATAAAATAGAATGGAATGAAATAAAATTAAATGGAATAGAACAGAATACAATAGAAAAGAATGAAATGGAATAGAACGGAATAAAACAGAATAGAATACAAATAAAACAGAATTGAATAAAATAGAATTGACTAGAATAGAATAAAAAAAGAATATAATGGAACAGAATAGAATAGGATGAAATTAAATAGAATAGAACAGAACAGAATGAAATAGAATTGAATACAACAGAATGGAAAGGAATAGAATGGAATAAAATAAAACAATGAAATAAAAAGAAATGGAATAAACTGGTATAGAACAGAACAGATTAGATTTGAATGGAGAGGAATAGAATGGAATAAAAATAAAATAGAATGGAATAAAATAACATTAAATGGAATAGAATGGAACAAAATAGAATGGAACAGGATAAAATGGAATAGAGCAGAATAGAATACAACCGAATGAAAGAGAATAGAATAAAAAAGAATAGAATGGATGGGAACACAATAGAATAGTATTGAATACAATGGAATTAAATGAAATGGAATAGAATAGAATGGAACGCAATAAAATAGAATACAATGGAATGGAAAGGAAGGGAATAGAAAAGAATGGAACTGAATAATAATATGTATAAAATCTTCTACAAAGAAAATATTTAGATATGTTTGCCTCCTGACAATCAAATCAGATATGCTGCAATGATTTCTGAAGGATCACATGACACGGAAGACTGGAGAAATGATGCAGAAAAATGTAACGTCACATCATAGAAATAAATTACAATATAAAATACTTTTACAGAGACAACAGTTATTAAAAAATGCAATACTATATCAACGTTTTTACTGTATTTGTGGTGAAATAGTTGAAGCCTTGTTGAGTGTAAGAGACTTGTTTAAAAGAGAGACAGTGAGTGTGTGTGTGTATTTACGTTCAGCTTTGAGTCGTGCTCTGCTGGTGTTGAAGCCGTGTCTGTTTCTGGCAGAGCAGTTAAACTCCCTCTGCAGGTCATCAGCTGAAAAATCCATCACATACAGCAATCGCTCCTTCGTCTTATCACCATAATAAGTCATCTCTGTCCTAAACACACACACACAAACAGAGAGAAATTGACAAAACATACATTGAGCTAATAAAGATGTCCATACCAGTGTTATTTTAATATTGTTTCGACATTGTTTGACTTAAATATCTAATATTTTTTATTTAAATGAATTTAATAAGCAAAATTTGAATTTATTTAATAATAATTTAATAACAATTTATATATGTTCTTTGGCACTTGCCGACTGTTTGTAAATTGAATACTGCATTTCCTAACGTAAAACTATGTACACCAGATTTCTGATTAATAATGGGCTCTGCATAGCCGAGCACTTCAAAGTGTTAAAATCACTATTACCTGTGTCAATTTGGGTGTCAACCTCTGACGAATGCAGGAAACTAGGCTAATGTGCAAAGCATCGTCACTGACAGAAAGAGCAAGTGCGCACATCACTGTGTCAGAATCCTTGCTTGTAAAATACACTTTAGAACAATTAGTTTAAGCAAATTTGATGAACGCCATCATGCGTGTTGATCTGAAGAGAGTCTCTCTCGCTCACTGAATGCGCTGTACTGCGTGCATCCTTTCCCTAAGCAACAAGAAGAAACGCCTGACATCGCCTGTGTAACCCCGCCGGTCCTATGCCACCCAACCCACTCCGAGCTGGTATCGAACTGGTGACCTTCCGCATGGGAGTCGGTTGCTCTAACAAGAAAGCTAAAGACCACGGCCTCTAGCATCTGTCGCTAGAGCACCTTTAGAGGTCAGAGGAGTGAGGTTTACCAGCACAACACACACTAGCTGGCCTCCGTTACACTCACCCCCCTAAACCTCCCTCCCATCCGGGTCACAGCACCAATGTAACCCCACCAGTCCTACGCCACCCAACCTGCTCCGAGCTGGCATCGAACCTGCAACCTTACGCATGGGAGTCGGGTGCTCTACCAAGGAGGCTAAAGACCAAGGCCTCTAGCGTCAGTCGCTACAGCACCTTTAGAGGTCAGAGGAGTGAGGTTTACCTGCACAACACACACTAGCTGGCCTCTGTTACACCTGTTCGTATTCTCAAAGTTGTTTAGAATTAAATGTTTAGAGATGGTGTGACAACGTGTACCTATGTGTGCCTTTGATGCACCCCTTGATGCTTCTCACGTCCTGGTCGAAGCACCAGTGGCACCAAAAATAGGCACCGAAATTCATATGCTGATTCGGTCCGGTACATACCGGTTACAAAGGGGGTTTCGGTACCCAACCCTACTAACTGGTGAATGACATGATCTAGTTTTATATCTAATTATACAACAGTTATGTCTGGATCTCGAATCTGATTGGCTGATAGCCAAGATAGATTTATATTTAATTAATATCAGAATCCACACAGCCTCTTCACCTCTGTGTATTACTCCGCCCACATACAGCAAGCAACAAGCAGGCTACAGTTTGACAAATAATACTGTTGTTAGACAGCAAAATGTAGTTTTGAGGCTTTTTTAGTCGAGAATCTAGTTATTCAGATTGCAACCATGCAGTTTATTTGTAAGAATAGTGCCTATTTTAAAATATTTACAATTTCTGAGAGCTCGTCGGCAGCGGTTAACGTTGTCTACCCACAAGAGGGCACCAGAACCGCATAATAAGCCCTTGCTCAGTGTGTACTTTTGTTCTCTCTAGTGATGGGAAGTTCGGATCATTTTACTGACTCGGATCTTTGAGTCTCGTTCATCAAGATGAATGAATCTTTTTTCGTTCATTTGGTTCAATTTGCCAAAATGTTATTAAAATGTTACGAATTGCTTCCAATCACATCTACAACCGGCCCAAAAGGTTGATCACACGACAAATAAGTCATAAGTAGAATATAAGAAGGTGAAAATAATCATTCAATGTTTACCTGCTCTTTTGGCTATGAAGGTATTGTTGTCTCTTTACTCAGCTCACCTCTTCATGTCCTCAAATGTCAGAGGTTCATTCACGTTACAGTGACAGTCACATATAATCTTAATCAATACACAGTCTAAGCCATGACCGTTCGTTCATCAAGTGACAGAATAACTCGAACGGTTCAATTCTTTTTCAGGCTCTAAACGCGTATGATTGGCCCGTGAGGAACGCGTGACTCAGACCCGATAGAGGACTCGACAGATGAACGGATCAAAACTTTTTCCGGCTCTAAACGCGTATGATTGGCTCGTGATGAACATGTGACTCAGACCCGATAGAGGACTCGAGAGGTGAGCAGATCAATTCTTTTTCCATCTCTAAACGCATATGATTGGCTTCTGCCAATGTGATGAAGACTTGAAATGAACGATATCACCTGCACAAATATGCCCTGAGAGGACTCGTAGTTCCCGAGTCATATTGAAGATCCGTTCAAAATGAACGAATCGTTCATGAATGACCCATCACAAGTTCTCTCTCTGAAGTTGAAAAACGGAAGTCTCGTGGTTTAAGGGGGACCAGATAGAGTCAACAAGAAGCTGCAAATAGGAAGCTGGATTCAGCCTTGTCCCTCCTCATCACAAACACAACAGCAGTCTGGTGAGAAATCTCTGTAGACGGTCATGTCACGTTCAGCCTTATAATCTTAAAATGTGAGCAAAATTAGCTGTTTTGTCATCACCTTAAGGAGGTCACACACCAGAAGCGCCGCTTCACATTACGCTTTAATTAAATGGTTTTACTCTTTTTTTAAGTAACAGAGCTCAGCAGGTAAGGGTTAATGGGACACTTTCTGAGGTCAGATACAGTAATACAGGAGTGCCAGAAGGTTGTGTTTCATCGCCTGTGCTTTTTGCCTTGTACACGAATGATTGCATGAGCACACATTTTAATAATTATATTATGAAATATGCTGATGACACTGCCATTTTAAGTCTCTTACACAAAGACATGGACCTATCATCCTACCACAGTGAAATCGATCATTTCATTAAGTGGTGTGATAAGAACTGTCTTGTGTTAAATGTAAAAAAGACACAAGAAATGGTACTTGACCCACGAAGTGTTTCTGAACACAGGCCTGTGATCATTAAAGACACAGTGATACAGCAAGTCACATCTTACAAATACCTGGGGTTTTATATGGACAGCGTTTTTTGTTGGAGAACACACATTGAGAGTTTATGCACACAACTACAACAGAGGCTTTATTTCTTAAGAAGGCTGAGATTGTATGGGGTGGGTAGCCATATCTTGCTTGTTTTTTTTCCGAGCTATGTTTGAGAGTCTTATTCGCTATGGAATCACAGTCTGGTTTGGAAACCTGTCTGTTCAGTTGAAAAATAAATTGGTATATATGCAAAAAACAGCCATGAAAATTACAGGGATAAAACAATATGAGCCCATCCAGACTCTGTATGAACAGGCGGCTATGAAAAGAGCGATACGCATTAGGGCTGATTCTAAACATCCCCTTTTCAGTGAATATCAGGAAAAAGACTGAGAATGCCAAAGTGTAAAACTAATAGCCTGAAGCTTTCGTTTGTTCCTACCTCCATAAAACTGTTGAACTCTACCAATAACACTGCTCCTGTAGTAAGCTAGCACTTGACTGGGTTCTGTGTTTTATATATTGATACTTATATACGGTCTTATTCTGTAAACAATGTATGTTCTTAACTGTTTGTTCTTAATTGTTTTGTTTTATTTATTTTTACCGTCTGTTTAGACAATGTTGTAGCACCTTCTATGCCCAAGACAAACTTCCTCTCGGGGACAAATAAAGTTTAACCTAACCTAACCTAACCTATATAGCAGTGGTTCTCAAAGTGGGCGTCGGGACCCCTGGGGGGTCATGGGACAATGACAAGGGGTCGTTTGGTGATTTCCAAAACTCAAATAAATTTTTATAACCCAGAAAAATTAACAAAAAGCGCTCAGGGGTAACTCGAATATTTGGTCGGTGCTCTTTGGGTAAGGGATTCATCAAAACAACAACAGGAATTAGTCCAAGGCACTCTAAAAATGTGGAAAAATGAAAAAGCCTTTATTCATATGGCTATATCTTAAAAAACCTACGCATTTCGGCAAGGATCTGCCTTCATCAGGGTAACAATGATCAGGTGCGTCTAGAGTCTCTTTTGAGTACTACAGTCACATATCTCAACACTCAAATAATTTACTAACTATCATCATTATATCTGCAGAGGGTGACATAAATCTATACACAGACATACACTTGCATATATAAGAGAAAGAGGAAAAAATCTATACATAAACTAATAAACTAGGATGTACAGAAAAATATGCTTAAACATAGCATGTTAGTGCATACTTCTGAACACACACATTTACATGGGCACATTCATATATATATATATATATATATATATATATATATATATATATATATATATATATATATATATATATATATATATATATATATATACGTATGAAAATCAAATAAACATCAGCCATCAGCCTTTATTTTTTTTAGATTTTTTATAATTAAATGTAATTAAATTAATAAATGACTATAAAAACATTATATGGTTAATAGATGCATTTTTGTGTAATGTTTATAAATGCCTATAGTTGTGTCTGCTACATTTATATATTTACAGTATAATCACCTTGAAAAATGGGGGTCGCGAGTCACTGACATTGTTATTTTGGGGGTCGCGGGCTGAAAAGTTTGGGAACCCCTGCTATAGAGAATCATTCAAACACTAGTTCTAAAGTGACGTTGGTGAATTAGTAACGGCTTCTGCTGTTCTGACGTCAGCTGCAGATGTGAATGAATGGCGGAAGAAAGTAGTTCCACATACAAAAGTGTTTTAGACTCTCCGTGTTTAATTTTCTTTTTTATGTACAAGATTGTGCCGTTGAACTGTTGTATAAATGCAATATCACACTCGTAGCAGTGTTCATAACTTAAGAAGGCGTGGCTTTGGACAGGGTCTTAAATTTTCTAAGCTATTATGCTAATGCTAGCATTCTGGTAGATCATCTACTGCACCTTTAGGCCGTACTCACACTAGGTACAGTTGCCTCGAACCGGGCCAAAGCACGCTTGTCCCCCCTCCCGTCTCCCCCGACGGCCCGCGCTCACACCATATCGGGCCTCGGCACGCTTACGTCATCGCTGATGCTCTGTTCAGTGAGAAGCGCTCTCTATGGCAAGCCTTTTTAGCATTTAAATCTTTGTTCTGACTCCATAAATATATTTAAAGATATCTCTAATTATATTTTGACTAGTCATAATTATAATTCGACTAGTCAGAATAACAATTAGAGATATCTGCAATTACAATTGTACTAGTACGAAATCAGATTGGAGATATCTGCAAATATATTATGACTAGTCATATTCCTCCATTGACTTCCATTGAAAAATATTTGCAGATATCTCTAAATGAGTTTTGACTAGTCACAATTGTAATTAGAGATATCTCTGAGTTTTTACTAGTCATAATACATCTGGAGATGTCTTTAATTCATCATATTTAGAGATATTTACAAATATATTTGAAGATCTCTAATTAATTTACTAATAGTCGAATTACAGTTGTAGATATCTTGAATTGGATTTTTGACGAGTCAAAACTCAGTTAGAGATATCTGCAAATATTTTTCAATGGAAGTCAATGGAGGAATATGACTAGTCATAATATATTTGCAGATATCTCCAATCTGATTTCGTACTAGTACAATTGTAATTGCAGATATCTCTAATTGTCATTCTGACTAGTCGAATTATAATTATGACAAGTCAAAATATAATTATATCTCTAAATATATTTATGGATAGTCAGAACAAGGTTTAAATGCTAAAACGGCTTGCCATACGCTCTCACCCAGTAGCACAGTGGAGATTTCTCTAGTTATATCGTTTCAGTCGTTTGTTTTGCATTGACATGCAGTCAAATATTTCGCCAAACAATCCTTAGGGATGCGGTGACACGCAGTCAGATATTTCACCGAACAGATCCGCCACTTTTGGCGCTTCTAAACAATCATAAAGCTCTCGTGCTGCAGGAATGAGGAGGTCTGCTGAAGGCGCGCAGCTGTCATGCTGTGAGGAGTTTGCGTCTTTAATAAACTACGGCAGTTTGCGATCACTGAACAGTAAGAATGATTAATAAATCCATATGAAACAGTCCCTTAACAGTCACGTCTCGCTTTCAGTTTCGGGCTTTGGCGCGTTTTGCGATCACACACAAGCGTACCGCGCCAAAGCCTAAGTGATCCGCGCTCAGGCACACCTCTTCCAACCGGGGCAGGGCCGGCCAAGTGAACCGTGCTTGAGCCCGATTCAGCGCACTCACACTTTTCAAACGATCCGGGAAACGGGCCTTGGCACGGTACGGATTGCATAGTGTGAGTAGGCCCTTAATGTCAAGCTCTGGAGGTTAGATATATTCACACACACCTGTGTTTAAACCTCTTACAAAAGTTATTGTTGCATAATAGTTCTTCTTTAATGTTCCTAGTATATGAAGTGTCAGATTAGTGTGTGTATTTGGGCTGTGTTTGAGAGTACTTGGCATCCGGTGAGTTGAATCGCGTGTCTGCGAGCTGCTCCACAGTTTTGTTGTCGATGGTCCACCAGATCTCCTCTTTCTCCTGCTCCACGTAAGGCAGTTCAACACGACAGGACAGAGTGGCTTTATCTCCTGAAACAACAACACAGATGTTTACTCATGAAAGCCTTGGAAACAACAACACACACAACCTCCAGTCTCACCGAGAGTCACTGTGTAGGTCTGATCGCTCGCCGGATTGAGGATGATGGGGGTTCTGCTGCCAATGTCAGGAACTACACGAGAGGAAGACCATATATGGGCATTAGAACAAATAATGGTTACCATGGTGACATGTAATGCTTGTTTATTTGTGTAATGTGAGTGTGTGTGTGTGTGTGTGTGTGTGTGCGTGTGACTACATGTGTGTTTTTCTAAATGTATGCGTGAGTGTGTGTGTGTGTGTTTTGATGCATGTGTGACTGTGTGTGTGTATATATGTGTTTGTCTAAATGTGTGTGTCTGTCTATCTGTGTGTGTCTATTGGTGTGTGTGTGTGTCTGGAATCTGGATGTATGTGTAAATACGTGTGTGTGTGTTTGTCTAAATGTGTGTGTGTGTTTGTGTATGTATATGTGTGCATGTGTGAGAGCGTTTGTGTGTGTGTGTGACTGTGTGTCTATCTGTGTGTGTCTTGATGTTTGTGTGAATACGTGTGAATACGTGTGTGTGTCTGTGCGCGTGTGTGACTGTGTGTCTATCTGTGTATGTCTTGATGTATGTGTGAATACGTGTGTGTTTGTGTTCGACTGTGTCTATCTGTGTGTCTTGATGTATGTGTGAATACGTGTGTGTGTGTGTGCACGCGTGTCTCTATACATGTGTGTGTTTGTCTAAATGTGCGTGCATGTGTCTATCTGTGTACATGTGTGTAAGTGTGTATGTGTGACA
>NC_141035.1:48252500-48257500 GCF_052040795.2 Danio rerio
TATGTATGGGTGTGATAGCAAAAGTGTATGGGTTTCTCAGTGCTGGGTTGAGGCTGGAAGGGCATCTGCAGCGTGAAACATATGCTGGAATAGTTGGCGGTTCATTCCGCCGTGGCGACTTCTGATGAATAAAGGGACTAAGAACAAAAAAATGAATGAGTGAATGAGATAAGCCATAGTGTATGAGTGTGTGTATGGGTGTTTCCCAGTACTGGGTTGAGGCTGGAAGGGCATCTGCTGTGTAAAATATATGCTGGAATAGTTGGCAGTTCATTCGGCCGTGGCGACTTCTGATGAATAAAGGGACCAAGAACAAAAAAATGAATGAGTGAATGAGATAGGCCATAGTGTATGTGTGTGTGTGAATGAGTGTGTGTGGATGTTTCCCAGTACTGGGTTGCAGCTGGAAGGGCGATGTTTAATACATGCTGGAATAATTGGCAGTTCATTCCACTGTGGTGACCCCTAATGAAAAAAGTGAGGCGAAGGAAAATGAATGAATGAAGTCACATGATCCTAATTACTTGTTAGTACATGTTTGTTCATTAATGCATTCATTAGCACTTTAGTTGAAGCTAAATGTCAAGAAAATGAACTCAGGAGATGTTAATGTCAGTTTATGTCATGACTTTACTTGGAGGGGTGCATTATTAGTTTAATAATTAAGTAGTTAAGAAAGAGTTAATGATAATGTGCCCCTCCAAGTAAAGTCATGACATAAACATACATCAACAGCTCATAAGTTCATGTTGGTCGCATTTAGCTTAAACTAAAGTGTTAATTAATTCTTTAATTATCAAACATTATCTAACTCTTTAGTTGAAATAAAACAGCCAGGACTTCATGTTGGTTATTATTTTTATTTTTAAATAATAAATCATATTGGTGGGCGAAGCAGTGGCGCAGTAGGTAGTGCTGTCTCCTCACAGCAAGAAGATCGCTGGGTCGCTGGTTCAAGCCTCGGCTCAGTTGGCATTCCTGTGTGGAGTTTGCATGTTCTCCCTGCGATTGCGTGAGTTTCATCCGGGTGCTCCGGTTTCCCCCACAGTCCAAAGACGTGCGGTACAGGTGAATTGAGTAGGCTAAATTGTCCGTAGTGTATGAATGTGTGTGTGGATGTTTCCCAGAGATGGGTTGCAGCTGGAAGGGCATCTGCTGCGTAAAAACTTGCTGGATAAGTTGGCGGTTCATTCCGTTGTGGTGACCCCGGATTAATAAAGGGACTAAGCTGACAAGAAAATGAATGAATGAATGAAATCATAATGGCAAGGCAGTGGCGCAGTAGGTAGTGCTGTCGCCTCACAGCAAGATGGTCGCTGGTTCGAACATTGGCTCTGCACAGTTTGGGTGTCAGTGTGGAGTTTGCATGTTCTCCCTGCATTTGTGTGGGTTTCCTCCGGGTGCTCCGGTTTCCCCCACAGTCCAAACACATGCGGTACAGGTGAATTGGGTAGGCTAAATTGTCCATAGTGTATGAGTGTGTGTGTGTATGAATGTGTGTAGATGTTTCCCAGAGATGGGTTGCAGCTGGAAGGGCATCCGCTGCGTAAAAAACGTGCTGAATAAGTTGGCAGTTCATTCCGCTGTAGCAAACCCGGACTAATAAAGGGACTAAACCGACAAGAAAATGAATGAATGAATGAATATATCATAATTGTTATTGATTATTCCATTGAAATTGTGATTATTTATTACAACTATCACAGTTATCTTTTAAACAGCATTATGCCACTGCTTTAAGGAATCTTTTAACTTTTAAGAAATCACATGTCATAATTCATTAATTTCTTTGGTCTTAGTCCCTTGTTTATCAGGGGTCACTTCAGCGGAATGAACCAGCAACTATTCCAGCATGTGCTCAACGCAGCGGCTGCCCTTGCAACCGCAACTCAGTACTGGGAAAATACAAGACAGGCTGTGACAAATCATGAGCACGTGATCCTCTCGAAATTAGTTTATAAACAAAACTTCACTTAATTGTAATTTTTAAAATGATTTCTAAAGGATCATGTGACATTCAGGACTGGTGAAATGATGCTACCTAGGCGTATTTGAAATTGTAATATTTTTTATTTTCCTGAATTATTTTCCGCCTCGGTGAGCAGATTAATCTTTCCTCTTTCAGCTATAAATAAAAACGTAATTGTCCCAAACTATCAGTCAGCAGTGCATCATATCCTAAAATAGCTCTGGAGGAATAAAAATAGACAGAAGCGAGACGCTCGTTATCTTGCAGTAAAGCTGCAGAGCTGTAAACGAATATGAAGCTCGGATCATTTAATGCTCATAAAGACTTCTGATTGCAAACAAGATCTGAGAGTTCTCCTCGTCTCCAAATGAAAGCACTTGTGAGTTTACAGATTGCATATTGAATGTTGTTTGTTTACAGATGCAATCGTTCGCCCTCCTGTGAAAATGTCATATTTATTCAATTATTTGGAAGTGATGTTTAAAATAGGGTGGCATGGTGGTTTAGCCGTTAGCGTTATCACCTCACAGCAAGAAGGTCGCTGGTTTGAGTCCTGTTGGGCCAGTTGGCATTTCTGTGTGGAGTTTGCATGTTCTCCCCGTGTTGGCGTGGGTTTCCTCCGGGTGCTCTGGTTTCCCCCACAGTTTAAACACATGAGCTATAGGGGAATTAGATGAACTAATTTGGCTGTAGTGTATGAGTGTGTGTGTCAATGAGAGAGTGTATGGGTGTTTCCCAGTACTGGGTTGCAGCTGGAAAGACATCTGCTAAGTAAAACATGCCGGAATAGTTGGCAGTTCATTCCGCTGTGGCGATCCCTGATGACTAAAGGGACTAAGCCAAAGGAAAATGAATGAATGAATTAATGAATTAATTAATATGTTAAAATATACAAGCATTCCGCAGTTTCACAGTATTTTTGAAGCCTTGTTGAGCAAAGACACTCAATTCTAAAAATACAATCTTAATTATAAGGTAGAGTACTCGAACGAAACATGACTAATATCTCCATTATATCACCTCAGCTATGAAACCGACACGTAAGGGCAGTAAAATTTACTCTGCATGAGCTTAAACCCTTTTGCACACACACATTATTGTGTGCAAATCAATATCAGGTAATTGAGCTATCAAATTTATGACATGGACATGGGGTAAAAGTTATAACAGTAAAAAAAAAAGCTGAATCAATTACAGCTTAAAACTCACCATCAGCAACTAATTCATCAATATAAAGTTAATACCCAAGCATGCTTTTTCAATACCTTGCTCTTTTCCTCAAAGACACACAGCCTGCAGACAGACACATATTTATGCAAATGTAATTTCAGTAAAATAATGAAAGATAAGGTGATCTGAATGCGTTCAAATGCTGATTCTGCTAATGTCAAACAGTCTATTTAAATAAATTACCATGCAAAATCAAACTGACACTGCACAACACACAAACACACACACACAAACACACACACACACACACATTTTTGCATTTATAACACGCACAAAAAATGCAAAGCTGCATATTTAACTCTCAGAGCAGAAAGAAATTAAATATTGCATTAATAAAGATGAAATATCACATAAATAAAAAATGAAATATTGCATGAATAAAAACTGAAATATTGCATTAATAAAACTGAAATATCCCATAATTCTAAATTTAAATAATGCATAAATAACACTGAAATATCGCATAAATAAAACTGGAATATTGCTATAATAATAAAAAAAAAAATTGTAAAAATAAAACTAAAATATTGCCTGAATAAAAACTGAAATATTGCATCAATGAAACTAAAATATCCTATAATAAAAACGGAAATTATTGCTATAATAAAAACAAAAAAATATTGCATGAATAAAACTTAAGTATCGCATTAATAATACTGAAATATTGCAAAAATAAAACTGAAATATTGCATTAATAAAAACTGAAACATTGCATAAATAAAACTGAAATATCCCATAAATAAAACTGAAATATTGCATAAATAAAACTGAAATATTGCATTAATAAAACTGAAATATCCCATAATTAAAACTAAAATATTGCATAATTAAAACTAAAATATTGAATAAATAAACTGAAATATTGCATAAATAAAACAGAAATATTGCATAAATAAAACTGAAATATTGCATAAATAAAACTGAAATATTGCATAAATAAAACTGAAATATCCCATAATTAAAACTGAAATATTGCATAAATAAAACTGAAATATTGCATTAATAAAACTGAAATATCCCATAATTAAAACTGAAATATTGCATAAATAAAACTGAAATATTGCATTAATAAAACTGAAATATCCTATAATTAAAACTAAAATATTGCATAATTAAAACTAAAATATTGCATAAATAAAACTGAAATATTGCATGAATAAAACTAAAATATTGCATAAATAAAACTGAAATATTGCATGAATAAAACTGAAATATGGCATAAATAAAACTGAAATATTGCCTGAATAAAAACTGAAATATTGCATCAATAAAACTGAAATATCCCATAATAAAAACTAAAATATTGCTATAATAAAAACAAAAAAATATTGCATAAATTAAACTGAAATATTGTATTAATAAAAACTGAAATATTGCATATATAAAACTGAAATATCCCATAATAAAAACTGAAATATTGCTATAATAAAAACAAGAAAAACTGCATAAATAAAACTGAAAATATCCCATTAATATAACTGAAATATCGTATAAGACTGAAATATCCTAAAACATTGTAAACACTGTATGTTTGATATTGTTTGTTTACAAATGATCTTCTGATCAAATAATAAAGCGATAATAACAGGCATCAATATTCAGATTTTTACCATTAATATGTAAACAGCCATATGGCAAATATAATTACATCTGGCAGAAAGACAGAGGACAGTCTGAACACAGCATTATTGAGTCTCTAAACTCAAGTCTATAACTCAAGTCTATCTAGCGCCACCCACTGTCCAAAACTCTCTAATATCTTATTATCACTATACAATCACAAACAAATAAAATGACAGAT
>NC_141035.1:48262500-48267500 GCF_052040795.2 Danio rerio
CTTTTTTTTGTTAAAATATATGTGTCCTAATAGTGTTTTTAGCAGCGTGGGACACACATGGCCCGTTTCCACTAAGTGGTACGGTACAGTTCGGTTTCCACTGTCAAAAAGTGTACCAAATCAAACCGTATCGTACCAAATTTCGGCACCCTTTCGAAAGGGTACCAAACGACACAAAGGGTACCAAAAGGTGGAGCTACACGTGCAGCTGAATGCTGACTGGGTACAGAGACAAGTCACGAGCTCGTGGAGCTACACAGATCGTAAACAAAGGAACCGCCATGTTTTTTAAATACAAAGCCGAGACATGGAAATACTATATGCATATAATAACAAGCCATGGATGACCCGGCCTCAAACAAACCTTGTTGTCGTCTCAATGAACAGACACCAAGCCGAGAAGAAAAATCTGCCATGTCCTGTAGTTGCTTTAAGTGCGAGCGGTATTCGTTTTCTTCCGGGAGCTCGCGATCGCGTCTAACGTTATATTTGATAAAAACGAATTTCTTAAGCTGATGATAATAACGCGTGTGTGATTACTGAAGTGTCAGGCGCGAGAGTGAAGCGCAGAAAAAAAAAGGAGATGCTGACAAAACACAGGAGCAAAATTGTTTTAGCAACCTGAATCATGAACAAACTGCCATAAATATCTTTGACTATTATGAACTGGGAATGACAAATTTACTCTGTAACAGAGCTTACATGTGCTGCTCAATCTGCCCAGTTGGTGGAATAAACTCCCTAACTGCATCAGAACAGCAGAGTCACTCGCTATTTTAAAGAAACGGCTAAAAACTCAACTATTTAGTCTCCACTTCACTTCCTAATCTGCAATTGCCTCTCTGAATATCACACTAACTGTACCCCAAAAAAAAAAAAAAAATACTAATACTACTAATACTTCCCTTCTTACCGTACGTTCACACCGAAAGCGGCGAGAGCGTCAAAATAGCCGGAAGTCATTCATTTTCAATGAGAGCCAGCGGCGATAGGCGACGATAAGCGGCGAGGAGCAGCGCGGCGCGTCTTCGCCGGCGTGAGCGTCGAGGAGAGTTGAAATGAAGTCAACTTTATGGTAATGAGCTATGACGCAGTTTGGCGGCAAGCAATCAGAATAAAGACGTCCACCGCTTGATAGCAGTTCAGGGAACACAGACCTGTGAACTTTGGTTCCGACCACAGTTGTTCCCAAGGGTTTGATTATTGCGGTCGCCGGATTTCCAATTATTTACAATGTTTTCTTACAGGAACATACATTAAATAAGTTACTGGCGAGTTACTGATGTTCATCAATGTTATGTAAATTTATCTTTAAAAAGCGGGAATCTCACGCGATGTGACAGTACAAAACAGTACTGCTGCTTCAGGATATTTCAGACATATGGACACATATTGGATAAATAGAGCAAAGCCACACCACATGCAACTTGATCTTCCATTGTTATATGAATTTGATAAGAAGTGCGCAACATTTTCACGCTAAAAACATGTCTTATGCAGGAATGTAACTGATAATGCTGCAACGGCTCCTTTAAGTACGAGATCAATGTAGCGAGTTTTGACGCTCTCGCCACTGGAGCTGAAGGCAGACAGCGTTGTCGCCAGGGCGGCCAGAGCGACCTTGGACGCTCTCGCCGCTTTCGGTTAGACTTTACAGACCTGAAACTTGCCTATAGCACTTATTCATTGTTGCTCTTATTTGTGTAAATTGCTTCCTTGTCCTCATTTGTAAGTCGCTTTGGATAAAAACGTCTGCTAAATGACTAAATGTAAATGTAAATGATTACAGACACAGATCAGAGGTTTGTGCTGACTGTGGGCTATACTGCGTGTGTTTTTGAACTCAAATAAATACTAAATGTTTGCTGTGTGTAGTTTTTCTGTAATTAGTAATATATCGGAGACTGTAAGGGGCGGTATGTGTTCATATATGTTGCATTTTTGTATTTATTTTATATAATTACAGACGTTACAGTAGGCTCTGTCATTGATCTGCAGTTATAATCAAATCATGTTCATAGAAAAGTTAGTAATAAACATTTATAAACAAGTATTCATGTGTATAAAGCATCTGTTTTGTGAGAAGTGCTGCTCATTAAGATATTTAAGCGACCCGTACAGCTTTACTGTAGACATTTATTGGAGCGACCATGATGTCGACTTAGGGTGCTTTCACACCTGAGAATGGATTCAGTTGTTCCGAAACAGAGATTACAATTGTTACATTGTTGCTCTTTGCTCTTGGAGCGGTTCGCTTTCACACTGCAAAGTTTCTAATCGGACCAAAAGAGCTAAAACAAGTAACGTGCGAGTAAACTCTCCTCACATTGGTCAGAGTGTCAGGGTTTATTTTGCAGCGTCCCGCTCAGCTGTCAGGAGAGGTGGTGGTTTGGTGGTGATTGACAGGGTGAGCGCGCGCGACGTGTCTGAGGAGAGATGCGGTGGGGAGGGGTGAGAAGGGTGCGCGACGATGCCTATTTGAGGACCGGGAGGGAGACGGGAGATTACCGGGAGATCATCACTCGTTTGCCGGCATCCGGAGACTCGTGAAACTTCCTGCCCTGCTCATAATTCTCTCTTCATATAGCCGTAAGCCTATTACATATCCATAAAACACTGTGATATAACCGCGCTCGGATCGGATCGCTTTCTCACTGCAATCGAACCGCTCCAGAGTTCGTTTCAACCGAGCCGAGACCACCTCACTCAGGCGATCTCGGAGCGATTACTTTGGCGCGGAACAGAGCGCGATTGCCCTGTTCACATATGCCAAACAAACCGCGCTAACTGGGCAAACGAGATGCGTTCCGAAACAAAAGTGTAGGTGTGAAAGCACCCTTAAACTTTGTCATGCACTACGCCCACTAAAAGGGTACCCTTTGTGGTGGAAACGCAAGCCTGATAAAGGTGACCCGTACCGACCCGAACCGTACCGTACTGTACCAGTCAGTGGAAACGAGGCTATATATGACTGTCAACATCTCAAAAAATGTGTTTTGGTGACCCTTTAAACCGATGCAGTATATGGCACCTTTAAAGATATTTTTATTTATTTATTTTATTTGATTTTTTTAAGCAACATTCAAGTAAAATGTTTTTGTGGTTTCAATTTGACCTCATAATTGTTCTGCATCTTTTAAACAACCAATAGAAGAAACCAAAAACATAAAACCCAAGTCTCGCATCACCCTTATAACCATCTCCAGCTGATCCATGGTCTGTTTCCTTCATTTATTTCTCTGTTGTGCGTGATCAGCAGTATCTCTGCAGATGTAGATGTGCACTGTGTGATTGAAGCTCATGCGCGCAGACCTCTGGAGACGCCTCTGCTGATTGGATCAATTATTTAAATGCGAGATCTGATTGGTTGCGGATAGATTAGGAGGATGGATACAGTCTCCGGGCGAGGGCGAGAGAGAGAGAATTAATTTTACATTCATTTTAAATTATCCAGAGGGCGACCAATCACAGCCTCTTAATCCGGCAGGACTCTCACCTGATTGGACGTCGTCTTGATTGACAGATGAAGAAAAGCCACCCATCTTTAAAAGGCAGAGACAGAGGAGAGTGAAGAGCAGCTTCATCCTGGACACATACACACACACACAGACAGAGAGAATGAATGAGTGTGAGCCTGTATTTCATCAGACGGTTTATTATCAGACTCCATAAAGCACTGCTGGAGGTGTTTTTACTACGCGACAGCTTTAAGAGTGCTGGAGCAGCAGGAGAATGAAGGAAATTACAGACTAAACGGATGCACATCCTCAAAATGCAGGCGTTTGCTGAGTTCATCTGGTAACTGCAGATATAGTCAAAATGATTCGTCCTGTGAATTTTGTTTTCTTTTTCAAGCATTTCCCAAATGATCAATGCAAGGAATTTTTCACAGTATTTCCATGAATATTTTTTCTTCTAGAGAAAGTCTTATTTGTTTTATTTCGGCTAGAATAATAGCAGTTTTTATTTTTTTAAGGTTAATATTATTAGCCCCCTTAAGCAATATTGCTTTTGTATTGTCTACAGAACAAACCACTGTTATACAAAAGCCGCGTTTCCACTATCGCGCCTAAAGCGAGCGAGCCAGGGCGAGCCAAGGCCAATCGCGTTTCCACGGTCACTTCCGGGGCCAAAACAGGCCAAAGCAGGGCTTTCTCAGGGTAAGCGGTCGGCCTTTTTCGGCCAGCCAAATACCTTGGGCCAAAGAGGGCCAGCTGGGGCTTCGGGGCGGAGTGAAAGGAGAGGCGGACACTAAGGCTGCGTCCGAAAACGCATACTTCCATACTATATAGCAGGGGTTCTCAAACTTTTCAGCCCGCGACCCCCAAAATAACAATGTTAGTGACTCACGACCCCCATTTTTCAAGGTGATTATACTGTAAATATATAAATGTAGCAGACACAACTATAGGCATTTAAAAACATTACACAAAAATATTAACCATATAAAGTTTTTATAGTCATTTATTAATTTAATTACATTTTAATATAAAAAATCTAAAAAAAATAAAGGCTGATGGCTAATGTTTATTTGATTTTCATATATATATATATATATATATATATATATATATATATATATATATATATATATATATATATATATATATATATATATATATATATATGAATGTGCCCATGTAAATGTGTGTGTTCGGAAGTATGCACTAACATGCTATGTTTAAGCATATTTTTCTGTACATCCTAGTTTATTAGTTTATGTATATATTTTTTTCCTCTTTCTCTTATATATGCAAGTGTATGTCTGTGTATAGATTTATGTCACCCTCTATGCAGATATAATGATGATAGTTAGTAAATTATTTGAGTGTTGAGATATGTGACTGTAGTACTCAAAAGAGACTCTAGACGCACCTGATCATTGTTACCCTGATGAAGGCAGATCCTTGCCGAAATGCGTAGGTTTTTTAAGATATAGCCATATGAATAAAGGCTTTTTCATTTTTCCACATTTTTAGAGTGCCTTGGACTAATTCCTG
>NC_141035.1:48272500-48287500 GCF_052040795.2 Danio rerio
TACAACAACAGCGTCTGTCAGTGGATTTTACAGTTGGATGTCATCAAATATGTCATATATTAAAGATTTAGCTAGCACCTTACACCAGGTTGAGAATTGTGTACATTGATGATTAACATTTTGGGTCATGTTAGTTTGTGAAATACATGCCTAAGTATGATTGATGAATATTTATGTAAAGCTTCTGTATGTTTTTGACTCCTTTAAAGCATTAAAACACCATAATATGTTTGCAGATATTTCAGAAACATGCTCAGTGAACATATTTATCTGAAAAACAATATTGAAGTCAGATATTCTGCGTTGAAAATGTGCATTACGTGCTGGAACGTCAATTATATTTCAGCACTCCGGGTTGCCTTGGTGGAAAACAGCCTATTAATTCAGTCAGGAAGGCTCTCAAAGCGTGTGTCCGTGACTGAAATGCGACCTCTGGTGGACAGTAGCAGACGGAGATTCAGAGTTCCACATGCGGTGGTTATTAATTAGCAAATAATATAAATATTACGAGCGTAAACATTAGCTGAGCAGGGTACATTGTAACCATGTGTCCTAACGACACGCTTCATGACGAGATTTGCAGTGATGAGCAATTTTGATGTTTGCACCAGACCAAACATGACAGAAATTTACAGCCATTCAGAAGCACAGAATAGTGAGCTCACTGCACTCCAACGAAATAGTAAGGTTTATAATCAAATTAATGCATATCAAACCTCTTTAACATGATTAAATGTAGATGCTGAATCACTGATATGTGTTGGTTTGAGTCAGAGTTCAGGACTTTAATTTCAGACAATTTATATTATTGTCCAGATCTGAGGTGATCTGTTGCTGCTTTCACTAGTACGGCAATAAATGTGATGTGAAATGGCATTCAAACTCACATTATTAGCATTTAACCTTTGAGCATTGTACCTGAGCTGATCATTTTCAGTTTATCCTGTTGTTCACTTGTAAGAAGCAGAAGCCATTTCTAATAAATAAATATCAGGTGTTGGGTAGGTGTTAGGACAAAAACTCAATTTAATAGGGATGTAACGGTATTGTAAATACCGTCATACCGCAATATTAATTTTTTTCGATATTACCGTAGTCGCATGACTCTGTAAAACTATAGGTCTTCTGAGAAAATTTGCTCAGGCGAATGAAGCGAACGGGAGGTAGCGGAAACTACAATTCCAATCAGCCCATGCTTGACCATCATCCCTTGCGGTCTGTTGTCGCTACAGATCCAGTAATGCGGAAATGGAGTGTGCTGCTAGAAGCAGGGATGAAAAAGAGCTGGAAAACTCTAAAGCGGGTGTTGTCGCCGCGCGCGTACTGAATAGCGGTGTTGTCGCGCGAGTTCTTATCAGCTGTGTTGTCGCGCGCGTACTGAATAGCGGTGTTGTCGCGCGAGTTCTTATCAGCTGTGTTGTCGCGCGCGTACTGAATAGCGGTGTTGTCAGCACACTGTTCAGATTGATGCAGACATGAGATCTCTACCTCACTCATGGTTTGTCCTCTCAAGTGGGGGAAAGACAATGCACAACGTTACCCACTGCTGTCAACATGGGCCAAGTCATATCTCTCTTGTCCCAGAAACCTCAGTCCCAAATGAGAGGGTTTTTTTCTGTTGCAGGGGACATTGTAAATGCCCAGAGATACCAGCTTTTACCAGATTATATTTATATGATAATTTTCCTTTAAAGCCATCTCTATCTAAGTGAGTGAGTGATTAAATGTTGAATGTGATGAGTTTTCAACAATACTAAATTGAATCTTTATTTTTTTACATGGTTTAATATTTTTTTGTTATTAAAATTGAAGTTCCTGTTTCAAAGCTTACAGATAGATGACTAATTTGTATGTCATTGACACTTTTGGCACTTTTTTGCAGTATTTTCATAAGTTTTGTTTTTTCCTGTAAATGATTCAATAAATACCGTACCGTGACATTCATACCGAGGTATTACCGTACCGTGAAATTCTGATACCGTTACATCCCTACAATTTAATACAGAAAATATTCCTCCTGTCGTGTGCTGTTGCTTTTATTTAGGACAAAGCTTAAATCAGCGTTTGTTGGTGTCATCAATCTGGCAACTTGCGCTTGCATGTGTTTTAAACCAGGGGTGCAATACCTAGTTCAACCACTGGGTGTCAAACTAACATACTGCACCTTTAATGCCATGTCAAAAACAAAGGCTATTTTTATGGCAAGAACATTTCATTAATAAATATGCAATTAAAAACAACAAACAGAAGAATACATAAATTCATTAAAACAAGCATTAATTCATGATAGAAATTCAAACATTTTTACTGGTGACACTTAAAAAAAAATGTTCTTAAGAGAGTTCATTTCATTAAAAAGCCTTGTACAGTCATTATTAAACGCAGGAGACATACTTAAGTAAACCAAATTTATATATTTAATTCAATTGCATCTAATTATTAATCAAACTTGCTTATATTTTCAGTGTTTTAAGGGATATTGAGCATAGCTGCCAACTCTCACGCATTTGGTGTGGGAGTCACGCAATTGACAGTATTCTCACGCCACACATCCATTTTCACACGTAAAAAAAAAATCATCTCAGTGAAATATTTTTTTTGCTTTAATGAAGACGGTTTTAAAGACTTTTTTCGTTGTATATGTTATTCTCTGTATGCAACCGAATCAAGACTGGTGAAAGAAGTGAAATAAAAAACAAACTGACGCAAGCGCGCAAATGGCATGCCTGTGCGCCTCTTGTGTCACTCCTGCTTGTGCTGCTCGCGTTCCCGCTCCAGGTATGAATCCCAGTTGCAAACATTCATGTCAAATAAATATGCGTTGCTCACATGCCACTAATGCTTTTTGCTGTGCTGAGAAACGCACCCCTGCCGTAAAATGCACCCCTTTCATAGACTTTTATTAGAACTTTCAGTCTTCTGTAAGGCAAGGGTTAATCGTGTTATTAAAAAGGTTGTATCAATTTTCAGTTATTAGATGCATATTTCAGAGGTGGTGCATTTTATGCAGGGGTAACAGGCTACAGGTGTCAGCATGCAGTGAGTTTTGCAAGTCTAAAGTTTAAACAATATGATGATCTTATTTTGACTAATGGCTCCTTAAAGTTTTTTTTTTTTTTTTTTTGCATGAAGCAGAAAGGAGGGATGAGGTCAGGGAGTTTAGACTTCATTCATTCATTCATTTATTTTCTTTTCTGCTTAGTCCCTTTATTATTCTGGGGTCGCCACAGTGGAATGAATCGCCAACTTATCCAGCACGTTTTATGCCGCGGATGCCCTTCCAGCTGCAGCCCATCACTGGGAAACATCCATACACACACATTCACACTCATACACTAGGGACAATTTGGAGTTTAGACTTAATGAACCAAATTCTTGGCCATGAGTCGGGTTTAAGACGACACACCACAGATCATTCTATAAAACATGTGTTTGTGTGTTCTATACAATTGTCTATAGATTTTCATTCTAATTAAATTAATATATTTATGCAAAAAATTCTTAAATGATCTTAGCATATCACTTCAGTCTTTCGCCGTTTTCCAGTTACATTTAGAATTGATTTTTATTATTTATTTAGAATAGAATATTAATTGGATAATAATACTTTTATTTATAACAAATATTTTATAAAAAGTATTTATTAAAGTAACATATAATTTTTATAGATTTATAAACAAATGGGGCGTGGTTTGGTGTGGGCGGGGTGTATGGGCATAGGGGCGGGGCATAAATTCTCACCCCAAGCTAAAGCCAAAAGTTGGCAGCCCTGTATTGAGTGTATTCTGACCTACAGTAACAGATTAATTTTAACAAGTTCATTAACTCCATTAAATCCACACAATTGATTATTAACCAAAATATCTTCTTTTGTGTTTATCTGCTGAAAAAAAGCGAATGTCGCTTTGGATAAAAGCATCTGCTAAACGAGTAATGGAGCAAAATGAAGCTAAATATCTCATTAAATTGACAATTAATTGCTACTGTAGCTTTCAGACTTCTGTTTCATTGTAAATTAAGCAATTGAATCTACAAAACACACACAAACACACACACACACACACACACACGCTAGCTCAGACTCACACAAAAAGTCACTCACCCACTTTCTCACACACATACACAAACACGCACTCCCTCACTCAGACACACAAACACAAACTCATTCTTCTTATGCCTTCCAGCAGCAACCCAGTACTGGAAAACACCATATACTCTCACATTCACAGAATGAAGGTCGCTGATTCAGGTCCCGAACATGACTGGGCATGTTCTCCTCGTGTTGGTGTGGGTTTCCTCCGGGTGCTCCGGTTTCCCCCACAGTCCAAACACATGCGCTATAGGGGAATTGATGAACTAAATGGGCCGTAGTGTATAACTGTGTGTTTTAATGATTGTGTATGAGTGTTTTCCAGTACTGGGTTGCAGCTGGAAAGGCATCCGCTGTGTATTACATCGGGTGGAATAGTTGGCGGTTCATTTCTCTGTGGCAACCCTTGATGAATAAAGGGACTAAGCCGAAGGAAAATGAATGAATGAATGATCCAATCAATAAAGCACACAATGTGGACTCAATGATCTCAGTGTGTTTTCAGAAGCTCTTCTGATTGGCTTAAAGCATTAATTAGATGTAAAAACAGCAGACGAACCCCAAGTCTCAGAGTCTCATCCGAGACGCAATAAAATGATGGAGAAGCTAATTAGCGCAGTTACTGTGACGAGTCCAAAATAACGGCGCTCCAATTCAGATAAAATCTCCAGCCGGCTTATCTGAGCGTCACAAATGTGCCTTTTAATTTGCCTGAGATGCATTAAGGCCAAATTAGAGCATCATGGGAATTCATTAGACTCATCTTTCAAAACCCAGCGCATTGATTCGCACGGGTTTGAACCAATCACTAAATTACTTAAAAGGCTGGAGCTCCAGAAACGCTTCATTATTTGTTTTGGGGGGAAATCGGATTATGTGTGTGATCGATGCCGTCCAGAGACAGACGCGGGACGGAGACCTGGGAAAAATAATCCATCGCTGAAGAGTAAGTGGCCAATTAGTCACGAACCTGTACTGAACACACACACATGCACGCATACACTCACACACTGGGTATTTCCCAATCGTTGTATTGGCTTTAGATTAAGCTTGGCATTTCTGCTCCACCCAAAATCCACCTACTCTTCGAACAAGTGTTGTGGGATTTCTAGTTTTTACATATTATTTTGTGCACTCTGATAAGCTGTTTCCTTAAATAATATATATATATATATATATATATATATATAATGTTTATATAATGTACCATTTTAAACTTATATAACTATATATATATATATATATAGTGAGTGAGTTTGTGTGTATGTGTGTGTGAGAGAATAATATAATAATAAATAATAATAATATAATAATATTAATATAATAATAATAATGATAATCATAACAAATAATAACAAATAATAATAATAATATTACAATGACAATATAATAATAATACTAACTAGAATTGTACATTTCCTAAAGGAAATGTGAATGGGGTTTGCGTGGCAAATCGATGGGGTACAAAATGGTACTAAACTGGGCAAAATAGCAGTAAATGCGGAGAAATGGTTAAATTCATGTGTTTATGTGGTTGCTAGGGTAATGTAAATGGTTGCTAGGGTGTTCTGAGTGGTTGCTTGGTGGTTGCTAGGTGGTTGCTAGGGTGTCCTGAGTGGTTGCTAGGTGGTTGCTAAGGCGTTGCTAGGCGGTTGCTAGGGTGTTCTGAGTGGTTGCTAGGTGGTTGCTAAGGTGTTGCTAGGTGGTTGCTAGGGTGTCCTGAGTGGTTGCTAAGGTGTTGCTAGGCGGTTGCTAGGGTGTCCTAAGTGGTTGCTAAGGTGTTGCTAGGCGGTTGCTAGGGTGTCCTGAGTGGTTGCTAGGTGGTTGCTAAGGTGTTGCTAAGGTGTTCTAAGTGGTTGCTAGGCGGTTGCTAGGGTGTTCTGAGTGGTTGCTAGGTGGTTGCTAAGGTGTTGCTAGGCGGTTGCTAAGGTGTCCTAAGTGGTTGCTAGGTGGTTGCTAATTCGTTGCTAGGCGGTTGCTAGGGTGTTCTGAGTGGTTTCTAGGTGGTTGCTAAGGTGTTGCTAGGTGGTTGCTAGGGTGTCCTGAGTGGTTGCTAAGGTGTTGCTAGGCGGTTGTTAGGGTGTCCTAAGTGGTTGCTAAGGTGTTGCTAGGCGGTTGCTAGGGTGTCCTGAGTGGTTGCTAGGTGGTTGCTAAGGTGTTGCTAGGTGGTTGCTAAGGTGTTCTAAGTGGTTGCTAGGCGGTTGCTAGGGTGTTCTGAGTGGTTGCTAGGTGGTTGCTAAGGTGTTGCTAGGCGGTTGCTAAGGTGTCCTAAGTGGTTGCTAGGTGGTTGCTAAGGTGTTGCTAGGTGGTTGCTGGGGTATTCTGAGTGGTTGCTAAGGCGTTGCTAGGTGGTTGCTAGGGTGTCCTGCGTGGTCGCTAGGCCCTTACTAAGGCGTTACTAGGCGGTTGCTAGGTGGTTGCCAGGTGGTTGCTAGGGTAATTTGGGTGGTTGCTAGGCAGTTGCTAGGGTACCCTGGGTGGTTACTAGGCAAGCCTCACATACATGCCTGATGAAATATTTATACTTAGTAAGCATTTCTAGCAAGTTACAGTACTTGGCTAGTCAATATTAGCATGTAGCTAGTCGCTGCTAGCATGTGTAGCATACAGGAAGTTCCATTTGCTAGCATGAGTCAAACGAGCCAATCCCCAAGTGTCTACGATGTTCTGATGCTGAGATATAGCTGTTGATGAATGGTTGCTAGGGTACTCTGTTTTGTTGCTATGGGCGAGGTTACAGAGTGAACTTGAATGTGGTTGGCTGTCTAAGTCAAAAGAACCAACACCCATGTCTCTATGACACTGCTATGCAAAGATATGCATGTAGGCCTATTTTAATGGAAGTCTATGGAATCAATTTGGGGGCGTGGCTTGTGAGCTTCATTATCATATTGAAATGCTCATTGGTTGTTTGAGTCAGATGAGCCATCCCCCAAGTCAATAGGACACTGCTAAGCAAAGATATGCATGTAGGCCAGTTATAATGGCAGTCTATGGGACCAGTTTGGGGGCGTGGCTTGTGAGATTCATTATCATATTGAGATGCTCATTGGTTGTCTGAGTCAGATGAGCCATCCCCCAAGCCAATAGGACACTGCTAAGCAAAGATATGCATGTAGGCCAGTTATAATGGCAGTCTATGGGACCAGTTTGGGGGCGTGGTTTGTGAGCTTCATTATCATATTGAAAAGCTCATTGGTTGTCTGAGTCAGATGAGCCATCCCCCAAGTCAATAGGACACTGCTAAGCAAAGATATGCATGTAGGCCAGTTATAATGGCAGTCTATGGGACCAGTTTGGGGGCGTGGCTTGTGAGCTTCATTATCATATTGAAAAGCTCATTGGTTGTCTGAGTCAGATGAGCCATCCCACAAGTCAATAGGACACTGCTAAGCAAAGATATGCATCCAGCCATATTATAATAGAAGTCAATGGGATCAGTTTGGGGGCGTGGCTTGTGAGCCTCATTATCATAAAGTGATGCTGATTGGTTGTCTGAGTCAAATGAGCCCACCCCCATGTCTCTATGACACTCCTATGTGATGTTATAGATGTGTGACCTTTATAATGGAAGTCAATGGGATGTGCAATGGGACGTCCCACCCCATGTTAAGTCAATGGGGCAGTTATTAAGGGTCTTCAAATGGTTTGGGGGGGCGTGGCTTGTAAGCTTCAAAATCATATTGAGATGCTGATTGGTTGCCTGAGACAAATAAGCCAACCCCCAAGTCAGTATGACACTGCCATGTACTGTGATTGATATATGACATTTATAATGGGAGTCAATGTAATGAATGGGAGTCAAAGGGCAATGTAAAGTCAATGGGGACCACTTTGGGACGTCCTAGAGCCCCAGGGGTGCAACCTATACCCCCTTTCGGGGTATGTTCTCACTTAGGCTGCAACCCCCTACAGATGTTGTGAATCCCATATTTCTATGAAATTCACAATGGACGCAGTGATTGGTTAAAGTTCGGCTCCATGTAAAGTCAATGGAGACTTTGGGACGTCCTAGCTCCCCAGGGGTACAACATTTACCGCCTTTCGGGGTGTGGTTTGAAGCCTCCTATAACCCTCTCGAGATGTCGCGAATCCCATGTCTGTACGATATTCACTGTTGGCGCTACGGCGATTTCCGGGAATAGTATCTACGAGTGTCTAGAAAATGAATGGGAGTCAATGGGCCAATGTAAGTCAATGGGGACCACTTTGGGACGTCCTAGAGCCCCAGGGGTGCAACTTATAACCCCTTGCGGGGTATGTTCTCACTTAGGCTGCAACCCCCTACAGATGCTGTGAATCCCATATTTCTATGAAATTCACACTCGGCGCTGTGATTCGTCAAAGTTCGGCTCAATGTTAAGTCTATGGGATTTTTGGGGGGGGTTTTTTGGCCCCTGCGGGGCCAAAAAACCCCCCACCCCTTATAAAAGTCATAGCACACCATTCCCGATAAGGCCGCACGATTTGAGCCCACTTTCAAGGGTCTGGGACGAAAGCTGCGGGACTAGTTACGCGCCGAAAAATAGGACGGAAGAAGGAAGAAGAAGAAGAAGAAGAAGAAGAAGAAGGAAGAAGAATAATAAACCACAATAGTAAGAATGGACTTTGCCTAAGGCAAACCCCATTAATAATAAAATAATAATAATAATAATAATAATAATAATAATAATATATAATAAATAATAATATAATCATATTAATATAATAACAATAATAATATAATATGAATATAATAATAATAATAATAATAATAAATAATAATAATAATAATAATAATAACAATAATAATATAATCAAATGATGTTTAACAGATTCTGGAAATTTTCACAGTATGTCTGATAATATTTTTTCTTCTGGAGAAAGTCTTATTTGTTTTATTTCAGCTAGAATTAAAGCAGTTTTTAATTTTTTAAACACCATTTTAAGATAAATATTATTAGCCCCTTTAAGCTATATTTTTTTCGATAGTCTACAGAACAATCGTTATACAATAACTTGCCTAATTACCCTAACCTGCGTAGTTAACCTAATTAACCTAGTTAAGCCTTTAAATGTCACTTTAAGCTGTATAGAAGTGTCTTGAAGAGTTTCTAGTCAAAAATTATTTACTGTCATCATGGTAAAGATAAAATAAATTAGTTATTAAAAATGAGTTATTAAAACTATTATGTTTAGAAATGTGCTGAAAAAAAAAATCTGCTCTCCGTTAAATAGAAATTAGAGGAAAAAATAAAAAGGAGGGCTAATAATTCTGACCTCAATTGTATATAAAAAATAGAAAATTCAATAAGAATTAAAATTTAGTAAAATAAAAAAATAAGAAAAAATATTACAGTAAACTTCTTTGTATCTTAGGGATACTAAAACAGCAAAAGAATGAATATGGATTTAAACATCATAACACTACATTTTCGATAAAACTGATTTAAAAAAAAAATGACAAAAAACTAAAACTAAAATTATGTAAAATATGACAATAAAAATAAATCAAAATATTAGGAAAAAAACTCAATGCAAAAATAACACCACACAAAGCAAAATAACACAAATATAAAAAAATCTAAAAAGTAGAAACTACTAAAATGACTAAAACATTTAATACAATCACAAATGAATTACAGATTAATATTCATAATATATTTGAAACTCTCCATGCTGAAACAGAACCATATAGACATAAAAACTCAAATACCCAATTCAAATAAAAAGAGAACTCTGCATAATTGAAAAACACACATTTACATTTACACTCAGTCATTTGTCATAAGCGGATGTTAAATGAGTCAAAGCTGTTCTACTTACATGGTCCCGGTGCAGTTTTTTGGAGAAAAGTCAGAGTATGAGGAGGTGATGGATGATGGGATAGTCCAGATCGAGAAATGCCGCAGGAAAGAATCTATTAACACACAATAAATGGCCGATTAGACACATCACTGGAACGACAACAACACCTAAAACATGCAGCAGAAACCAGTCAAACTACAGTCACACCTTTACAATGCTCAATACAAGCCTAATTAGCATTAGATTACACATATGCACACTTGAAACTGGTTTGATAAAATTTGTCAATCGAAAAAGATAGTAAGTTGAATATAAATGTGGTTTAGAATAGTAAAATATGAAACATTTTTACTTTTATAAACTAGCATGCCCATCAACCTTCCCGTTTTCCCCGGGATTCTCCTGTTATTTTACAGTTCTATCCCGCTATCATCCTGTAAAGGTATTTTCCCGTATTTTCAGTGTTTCTCTGAAGGGTGGCAAATAGATATTAAAGAGCCGAGCCTCCCTATATGCAACTGCCATACCGCCGAACCACCAGGGGCCGCCCCTTGCTCTTAAATGCGAGTCTGTTCTGTGCTTTCGCTTTATTTGGACATGAAAACACTTTGAAATAAATATAAAAACGGCGCGATTCCCTTCCTTTTAATTACAAGTGCTGTCGCCCCTTCATAAGCAATCCTCAAAACAGTCATATAGCGGTGCGTGACTGTCAGCTTACGCGTTCCATAGTAATAAATAGACGCTGTTTCCCAAATGGATTCTGTACGCGCAATTTGAAGGAGCGAAAGTCTGGGTTTTGGGTGCGTGTTTAAACAGACATACACACATAATTAATAATAATAATAATAATAATAATATCTAAACATGTCAGTCTTGCCAATGTTTTTTTCAAACACAACTAATTTCATCCTAAATGAGCATAAAAAGTTTGAAGCGATCGAATGCCTTCATTATATTGTTAGATGTGTGCATTTTTAAAGTGACACCTCTGTTATTTAATGTAATCAAACAAAAAAAAAAATCTAAATAATTGAGATTAATTCGCTGCACTTTAATTAGAATGTGTGAGTTATACTGTGATGAAACGGCTAATGAGATTTGATAGCTTGATTCTATTTCATTATAATAGCTATTTATTTTAATAAGCTGAACTGTTTGCGAATTTATTTGCTGCTAATGCATACTATTTATTTTTCTTTTGTAAATAATAATAATAAAACATATTACTGAACATTTAACTGTTTATTTACAATGAAACAGCTCCAAATGAACATATTTAGTAATTTGGGGATTTTTTTTAAAGGGGGAATCCCTTATAACAGCAGGCATATCCCTTATTTTCACATCCCAGTGTTGACCAGTATGTAAAGTGGTCGTTTCTAATTGGTAGGTCCACAACTGTGCGTTCACACTGAAGTCACTCTGGTTGCCCTGGCGACAACGTCTGCTTTCAGCTCCGGCAGCAAGAGCGTCAGAATTCGCTACATTGATCTCGTATTTAAAGAGGGCGTTGCACTATATCAGTTACATTCCCACATAAAACATGTTTCTAGAGTGAAAATGTTGCACACTTATCAAATTCATTTAACAATGGAAGATCAAGTTGCATGTAGTGTGGCTTTGCTCCACTTATTTATTCAATGTGTCCATATATCTGAAATGTTCTGAAGCAGCAATGATGTTTTGTATTGTCGCATGAGATTCGCTTTTTTAAAGAATAAAAAATATATTCATGCGTATCAGTAATTCATCAGTAACTTGTTTATGTATGTTCCTGTAAGAAAACATTGCAAATAATTAAAAATCTGGCGACCGCTGTAATCAAACCCTGAGGAACAACTGTAGTCAGAGCTAAAGTTCACAGTGACTGTGTTTTCTGGACAAGCGGTGGACTTCTATATTCGATTGCTTGCCGCCGAACCGCATCATAGGTCATTAACATAAAGTTGACTTGATTTCAACTTTCCTCGAAGCCCACACCGGTGATATATATATATATATATATATATATATATATATATATATATATATATATATATATATATATATATATATATATATATATATATATATATATATGTATATATATATATATATATATATATATATATATATATATATGTATATATATATATATATATATATATAATTCATGTACTGTAAAACCATTTTTACAATTTTAAAATATGGCAATAGTTGAATTTACTTAAATCAATTTTGACAATTTTGAAACCGGGGTGACACAGTGGCTCAGCTGTTAGCACTGTGGCCTCACAGCAAAAGGTCGCTGGTTCAAGTCCCGGCAGGGTCAGTTAACATTTCTGTGTAGAGTTTGCATGTTCTCCCCGTGTTGGCGTGGGTTTCCTTCAGGTGCTTCGGTTTCCCCACAGTCCAAACACATGCGCTATAGGTGAATTATTTAACTAATTTGTTTTTACAATTTTGAAACATGCTTAAAATACAGTAAAGTAGAATTTATTTGAACCCATTTTAAAACCATTTTATTAAAAAAAAATGTAACAAAATAATTAATTAATTTATTAAAGAAAAAAAATATATATATGATATGCTAAAATTGAATATTTACTTAAATCAGTTTGTACAGTTTTGAAACCAATTTTGTTTCACTATTTTAAAGCATGCTTAAAATATACATAATAGAATTTATTTGAAACCATTTTTTATCAAAAATAATTATTTTAAAATATGCCAAAAATAGAATTTACTTAAACCAGTTAATAAAATTCTGAAATCTTTTTTCTATTTTTAAAAACATGCTGAAAATGAACAAAACATAATATATTTTAAACCGTTTTAAGTTTTAAATATCCCAAAAAAATTTTGTATAAAATCATTTTATACTATTTTAAAACCATTTTTTAATTTTGAAACATGCTTAACATGCAAATAATATAATCTATTTCAAACTATTTTTACAACATTAAAGCCATTTTCAATTTTAAAATATAAAAAAAATTAAATGTACTTAAATCAATCTAAAAAACATTCGAGACCATTTTACAATAATCAAAACTTGCTTAAAATATACAAAACAGAATTTATTTGTGTCATGATCACCAGCGATCTAACCACCAGAGGTCACTGGAAAACATTCACACTCACACAAACTACAAATCCGCCATGTTATGGACTACAGGACTATGGACTTCCTGATCCTGACTGATTTCAAATACACAGCTGATGCTGCTCAAGTACTGATTACACACACATACGGCTCACTTTGAGACTCAGTCATTGCTGAGTCTTTTTATCTGTTATGAGTGTTATCTGTTATCTAGTGCTATCTAGTGACATTACAACGCGTTTCCTTTGTCTTGCTTTACCGTGTTTTTCATCCTTGCCTTGTTTATTTGTTTAATCCTGTTTGCTGCCTGTCTCTGACCATCTGCCTGCCTATTGACTACGATTCTGGATTGCCTGTATATATATATATATATATATCTGTTTGCCCCTGTGTTGAACATTGCTGGCCTGATCTCGCTAATAAACGTGCATGTGGATCCTCACCTACGTTGTGAGTGTCACATCCCTGGTTACAATTTGGAACACGCCCGTGCAGAGACCGTCCGAAGGGCATGTGCAGGATAAATTTTTTTAAGAGCGGGGGGAGGGGGGGGGGGGATTTGCGCGAGTACTGAAGAGCGGTGTTGTCGCGCGCGTTCTGATCAGCTGTGTTGTCGCGCGCGTACTCAAGAGCGGTGTTGTCGCGCGTACTCAAGAGCGGTGTTGTCGCGCGCGTACTCAGACCGGTGTTGTCGCGCGCCTACTGAAGAGCGGGACCGAGGGTGTGCCGCGTCACGGGGGCACTTTTGATCATTTTGGAAGGGCACTTTCTATCCAAGACTAAAAAGGGCATGTGCACTGCACAGATTGAGCCCTTTGTGTGCACGTGCCTGATTTGGAACCATTTATTTTTTACCATTTTTAATTCTAAAATATGCCAAAAAATAGAATTTACCTAAATCACTTTGAACAATTTTGAAACTATTTTTTTAACAATTACAAAATGCATGCAAAATAGAAATAATTTCTAACCAGTTTTAGAACCCCAGTGATATTTGTCCATTTTTGCTATTTTTAAGCCATATTCATTTTTTTTTAAATATGCCAAAAATAGAATTTACTTAAATAATTTTTTAAATTTTGAAACCATTATTGAAATAAAAAAAATTAAACAAAAAATATAAATAAATAAATAAATAACATTTATAAAACATATATAAATTAAACACATTTTTTTGAATATGACAAAAACAGAATTTACTTAAATTAATTTAATCAATTTCAAAACAACTTTAGTTTTAAAACATGCTTAAAATATACAAAAATAGTTTATTTGAAATTGTTTATTTATTATTTTTTAAATGTGCCACAAATAGAATTTACTTTTATCAGTGTACACATTTTTTTACAATTAAAAAAACATGCTTAAAGAATACAAAATATAACTTATTTGAAACCATTTTTTTACAATTTTGAAACCATTATTAACTTTAAAATATGCCAAAAATATTGTTTTAAACCATGCTTAAATAAAATTATTTTTAAATACGCAAAACACTAATTCAAATTCATTCCATTTGCACAATTTACAAATCATTTTGAAAATGTTAAAATATGCAAAAAATACAATTTACTTCAATATATTTGTACAATTTTAATCAATTTCTATTTAAACAAACTGAATTTATTGTAGTCCATTTGAACAATATGCAAAGAATATTTAAATTTCAAAACATGCACATAACTAAATTCATTGTAATCTATTGCAGATAATATTATTTTAACACATGCACACATTCACTCATCACTTTGTCTTTCTCAATAAAACAATACATTAATCAAAGCTAATATTTTTACCTTAAAATAATAATTTCTTCTAGTAGATTTTAATGTTATAGATCATAAAAATTATTAAACATTTACTTACTTCACATTTCACCTTGCAGTCTTTTCCTCCAAAAACTGAAGCATATTTGTTCTTTTGTTTTTTTGTGCTAAACACAGCAATTTTCCTCTCGTTTAGAATTAAAGGAACAGTTCACCCAAAAGCACCATATCTTAAAAACATGTTAAAATAGCCTCCATCCAAAAGACAA
>NC_141035.1:48292500-48400000 GCF_052040795.2 Danio rerio
ACCCCAGTGCATTCAAAACCAGCGACGAGATGATCCCAAGGTCTCCATATCCGGGACCAGGCCGTATCCTGAGCTGCTGCTGCTGCGCTGGTGGTCATGGAGGAGTGGAGTACATGAGACTGATTCCAGTGATGCTCCAGGGACAGACGAGTCTTCGCTGAGGCCAGCTTCCAGCCTCCACCACTGAGACTGCAGCTCTGCACAAGACTTTTGGCCAGCGGAGAGATTAAAATGGTCGTGCCGAACTGAGTCTGGTTTCTCTCAAGGTTTTTTTTCTTCACTCTCCTATTGGTAAAGTTTTTTTCCCTCTCCGCTGTCGCCACTGGCTTGCATGGTTCAGGATCTGTAGAGCTACGCATCGATGAATTTGCTCTTCAGTGTTTGGACTCTCAGTAATGATTAAAGCACACTGAACTGAGCTAAACTGAACTGAACTTAAACACTAAAAACTGAACTACCCTGATCCAGTTACTATGACCATTTATGTGAAGCTGCTTTGACACAATACTATACAAATACAGCTATACAAATAAAGCTGAATTGAATTGAAATTAAAATTGAATTAAGAGCTAAAAATGTGCTGTCCACGTATGTGGAGGATAATATGTGCTGTCATCATGGCGAAGATGAAATAAATCAGTTATTAGAAATGAGTTATTAAAGATATGCGAGCGACTGTAAAAGTATCCCATGCAAATTTGCCAAACTGGTGCAAGTGGTTTGTCAAGCCCACTCACTCAATCATAATGAGTTTTTTTTTAGAAACAATTGATGTTGCAGTCATACTGCTGGGAAATTTTATATAGTTTTTATTGTAATGTTGCTGTTTAATGTTAAACTAACTTCGAAAGGAGCATGTGCTCCTGAATGACCCAGCAGATCCACATTAGCTAATCATGATCCTCTACAACTACCTTCGTCTGGAAGAAACCCCCCTCCCCTCCTTCCTCCACCTTTATCCAGAATGGGCGGCACAGTGGCCCAGTGACTAGCACTGTTGCCTTACAGCAAGAACACCAGTGGCGTTGGGTCCTCGCTAGGCCATCTGGTATTTCTGTGGAGTTTGCATGTTCTCCCCGTGTCCGTGTGGGTTTCCCCCGGGTTCCCCGGTTTCCTCCCACCATCCAAATGTGCTCCACATTAAAGATAAAATAAGCCTAAATCTTCTTTCTAATGTCTTACTCTCAGGAAGTTCACCTTGCCCTCAGCAGCGGGGGAGTTTGAGATCGACCTGAGCTCAATTTCCCCTCGCCCTGTGAAAGAGTGGAGCCCTGGGCCCGAGGATCCCTTGAGCTCAAGGCTCTCTCCCGGGACAGCACCCCAAAAACTCTTGTGAACTCTTGAAACACATTTAATTTAAAGTAAAATAAGGGTGTGCACAAAAGTAATCTAAATGTAATCCAAAAGTCGTCATTACATTAGCATAAATATGTAGTATAACATATGTTACGTTCGCTTGCAGAACGCGTTTAGGATGTGTGTGTGCGTTTGTTTGTAAGTGGGTGTGTCATTTCATGCGCGTGTTACAGGTACGAACGGCATTGGAGGATCTGCATTTCGTAATGATGACGTTGGCTGCTGACGCTGGGTTTGCGCCATCAATCGCTGGTTGGCGTAGCGTTTACAAGCCAAGCCCAATATGCAATGGCGATCTCTCTCTCTCTCTCTTTTCTTCTCTCGCTCTTATTCTTTCTGTGGGTCTCTGTGAGGACAGTCTCTCTTGCGAGGGCTAGTCTGAGAGAATGTGTTTGTTTAATGCTCTTGTCTAAAGTTTGAGATTTGATAATGTGTTTGCTTGTGAACTTGTCCAGTTAACTGACATGTTTGAGTGATACCTCGGAGAGGGGTAGGAGTAAGTAAGTCGCGCGATATACTTATACAACACTGAGATGCATAATTTGTATAAGTTCACTAGGTTCAGGGGTCTGTTCTTCGTACGTGGATTACTCAGTTAGCTGGATTTGGATATTGACGATTTGACACGATCCAGGATCGTTACATTCTTCAAAGCTGATCCGAGAGTTGTTGTCATAGCAACAGTTCTGCTAGCTCAAACCTGATCGGGAGCAGGTTCAATTCATATAAACAGGATTAGATCGGCTCAGTTCAAGCAAAGATAATAGAGAAAGTGTGTTCCCAATTCTGATATTTTCTTACAGTAGTAGTTATATACACTTGGGAAAATAGTAAATATTTTTAACTATATATATATATATATATATATATATATATATATATATATATATATATATATATATATATATATATATATATATAAAGTTATAGTTATTAATAAAATTAATAAAGTTATACATATTATTAAAACTTATGCAATCTGCACCCTCGAAATGAAAGTACAAAGACTGCCACCTGGTGGTGCAAAGAGAAAATTAATTGATATGAACTTTTTAGATCGCTTTAGTACAAATTGTGTATAATAGAAATGCAAAATATGTGACTTTAAAAAAAAAGAAAGCAATAATACATTAATGCAGTCATGAACATGTTTTGACAGTTAATATGCCAGTGATTTGATGCTTCACAAAAGTTGCAGACGCCTTTACCAATATCAAAATGCTTTTGTAAACATCCAGTTATTCCATACAGCGATTAAAAAAATGCCTACTACAATAAAGAAAATCTTTTCTAAATGTAGAACTAAATACATTGATATGCATTGAAATACATGATGAATACTCTTGACACATGAAAGTGTAAAGCCTGCAGCTCACAACAAATGTGGAAAGTTCTTGCGTGTCATATTTAACAAGCCGTTTACTGCTAATTTGATGTAATTTTGCTCACATGCATAATTGAATATTAATCAGATGATGTCATTACGCTGCTGTGCCGTCAGAAAATCGTTGCAATGCTGATCATGATTTCGAGGATCGATAGATCTGTCCTTCATAACACACGCAGCGATCTCAGATCAGTTCATCCAGACATTCTAATCTGATTCGCAAACTTGTTTGAAGAATCAAATTAGCCAGAGATCAGTTATCAAGAATAAAAGATCCAGAATCTGCCAAATCATCTTAGATCATTTAAGCGAGGTACGAAGAACAGACCCCAGGAGGATGTGCTGCTTTCTGTATGTTTTGTTTTTAGTTAGAGCAGTTTAGTTAAGGCGTTTGGTACATTGAAGATGTTTCTTTTCATGCTTTTCTTTTCATATTTAGTTTAGTTTGTTGAAAACAGTTACTGAGTTTTGTTATATTTACTTCTTTGATTTAAGCCCATCTAACTACTTCCTCTCCCCCAGGTAATTCATCATTTAATCATTGTAAATACTTTTCGTTCACTGTACAATATATTTTCACTGGTTTCACTGGAAGTCTGGGCAATAAATAACTGCAGTGATATTTTGTTGGCAGTTCATTTCTTTCTCCATCCGCTTGTCACACACACTGAACTATTGTATGTTATGTCACCTACTCCTAGTTTAATATTAACATCTAAAAGGACGTAACACATATTAGACATCATCAAGATGGCACCGAGCATGGCCGCCGTGTTGCGAGCTCCCAGCAATCTTTGTTGTGTTTTGTGTGTTTTACTTGTATTTTTGTCGTTTTTCGTGCTGGGTGTACACACTTTTTTTTTAGCTTTTCACTCAACATAGCACACATGTTGCTGATGATGTGACAATAAAAGTGATTTGATTATATTGCAGAATACACAATTTATCCTATAACTGCTTACAATTCATATCTACCCAGCACCGTTTGCAAGACATCCACCTGCTAAGATTATTTGATCATAGACTTATGCTGTTTGAACAGGTAAATATATTTAAATTGTTTATTGAATTATTAAATATGTACGCGTACAACACGTCGAAAAAAATGCTATCTAATGCTATGTAACGCAATAGTAGTCGGATTGCATTACCATAAATGGGTAATCTCATTTATTCATTTTCCTCCAGTCTCTGACTTATCCGGGATCACCACAGCGGAACAAACTGCCAACTATACCAGCATATGTTTCACATAGCCCTTACAGCTGCAACCCAGCACTGGGAAACACCCATAGACTCATTCACACACACACACACAATCATACACGACTTTCAATTTAATTCATCAATTTCTCCTATACGTGTTTGGACTGTGGAGGAAACCGGAGCACCCTAAGGAAACCCACGCCAACATGGAGAGAACATGCAAACTCCACAAAGAAACGACAACTGTCCCAGCCGGGACTCGAACCAGCAACCTTCTTGCTGTGAGGCCACAGTGCTAACCACTGAGCCACATCCAAAAGGGTAATCTATATTACAGACTACACATTTTATCATGCAATCTGTAATAAATAATTGCATTTACGCAATTACAAATGACAAACTTTAAAGATAATTTGCTCATATATGTCCCACTGCTGGAATTGCTGAATATAGTTGATTTATTTATTGAATATTTTCATCGTTATGCTGTAGTAAGTCTTCTGTTTTACAACCAAACCACCACAGGACCGGTTTATCATTCAATGCATGATATCGTCCTGCTCCATGACATGCAATAACAGGATGCTCTTTTAAAGATCTAACTCGATCTAACGGGTCATGCTTTTTGAGTTATTAAAATACCTATTGCGATGGAAATGGTTCATGCATGCTGACGGTTATTAAAACAGTACATTTCCAGACACTGCTGAATAAAAAGACTTGTTATGATCATATGAAATAATCATTGCATCTTTTTCTGAAGTGGTTATATTGAGTTATACATGCATCTCTATGTCTTATAACCAATGGTGAAAATATGATCACAACTGCACATATTTACTAGATTAAATAATAAATGCATTCATTATATTGATAGATATTGTAATATATTTTGTGTCATATCAATATTTTTTCTAATATAGGCATTTAAATGTGTGTGTGTGTATGTGTGTGTATATATATAATATATATATAAAACCCCAATAAATTAGATTAAATAATAAATGCATTCAAAATATGCATACATGTTAAAATATATTTTGAGGTATATTAATATTTTCATTAATATAGGCATTTAAATGTGTATGTGTAAATGTGCATGTGTAAATACTCTGTATATTAGATTAAATAATAAATGCATTCAATAAATTGATAGATATTGTAATATATTTCGAGGCATATCAATATTTTCACTACTATAGGCATTTACATGTGCATATATATATATATATATATATATATATATATATATATATATATATATATCTGTTTTTAATATATATATTATATACAGTAATCAACATTTTAAGTAGCTTATCTTCTTTTATCAAAGTTGCCCTTTTTGATGTAGATTGATTAAATTTGCATAATATTCTTTCTATTAAATATATAGACTCATTAAATACTAAAACATATAATTTTATGTCTCAGACCTAGAATAGTCTACAGTTACGACTACTGTGAGAGGATTGTACAACACCAAGTGTAAATAAATAAATGTAAAAATAATATATATATATATATATATATATATATATATATATAATAAATATATATATATATATATATATATATATATATATATATATATATATATATATATATATATATATATATATATCATATCTTTTTTGCTCCTTTACTTGTGTTTTTTTACTGCAAGGCATATATCATATATTCATATAACCACATAATCCTATATCTATATATTCAAATTTTATATATTTCTAATGTATCAGTTTTATCAGCATATCAGTTTTAATCACGTTAACCATGCTTTTTTTAGGACAATCACTTTAAACCAACAACATCAAACACCCTTCTGAAAGGCATTTCAGACGAAAAGCTGTACTAAAAGCCTACAGACTCATTACAAAGGAATAAATATACATAGGCTATTATGATAAGTATTTTTAATACATCATATGCTTGCAGGATAGCCTCCTTGCACTTAAATGATCTCACATACAGCAGCATTTACACGGAATATTCAGAAAATACGATGAAATCACCGTGGTACCAAAAGCTGGCAGCACCAAAGCACTTTCCGACACTTTCCTATCAGTGCCAAACACACACACACACTGAGCAGAGGAAGTGTTTAGCAGTGGGACTCATGCATAATGACAGGTAAACACGCGTCCACAGGTCAACAAATCTCACCAACAGAAGAATAAAGACAAGGCACAAACCGGCTCGACCGCTGCTCCGCTCCCGTTAATTTGTCCGGTCTCCGGATTTGTATGGGTTCAGCGCGCGACGGACGTTTCCGTGTTTCTCCATGTGGACGGAAACAAACGCAACGATTTACGCTCACATCTGATCGCATCAGCTCAGGCTCCTCCCACGGAAAACCCGCGGTTGAACAGTCGCACGAGCGTCAAACAGCCGCCGCACCGCGCACCGAAAAACGCGACGCAAACGCGACGCAACTGGAAGTGTCCCGTTAAAACCGAAACACTGCGCGAATCAGAAGTGCGGAGTGCCGTAAACTCACACTCTTGCGCAATTATAGACAATTTATATATTTCGTCATTTTAAGCCTGCTGCTTCTTCTGCCATTTAAGGTTAAACACAAAATATTGATTATACAGAGCCTCAAACAGCATGAGAACATTCACTCACAATCCTAAAGATTGCCAAATAATTAAGAAATAAATACATGTATAACGGATAGACGAATATTTAATATTAATATTACTTTTTAAATATTTTCATCCACCAACAGAACTAATAATAATAATAATAATAATAATAATAATAATAATAATAATAATAATAATAACAATACAACATAAAACGTAATAAAAGCACAATATTTATTATAATATATAATTAATCACATATTATTAGTCTTATTAATAGTAGTAGTATAGTTCTATTGGAAGATCACAATTTAATATGTAATATTAATTTGAAATATTTGTGAATCCGTTATGCATTATTTAGTACTTGTTAAGTTTGTTTTTATTATGGCGATATTTATGATTATGAGTGAATTTTGCTTTTTGTGGCTCAATATAATGAATATTTTGAGGGGATTTTTAACATTTTGCATGTTATTATTTCCATTGGAGGATCTGTATATTAAATATTTGTGAATCTGTTATGAATGCATTTTATTTGTTTGATTTTATTATTTATTATATGTATTTTATAATTTATTATTCAATCTTTAAGATCATGAGTAAATCTCCTTATGCTATTTGAGGCTCTGTATGATGAATATTTTGTGCTTTTTACATTTTGCAATTTAATATTAGCTGTGCTAGGATCTGTATATTAAATATTTGTGTATACATGTACATTATGCATGTTGGGCGATCATTATTATATTATTATAATTATCACGATTATAACTGAATGATTGATTTGTTTTTAATTATTATTATAATATTACATTATAATACTATATAGTATATATTTTATACATATAATATTATATTTACTTGAATAATTAATAAAAATTAATAAGGACATTATTATTATCATCATTAATAATATTACCAGTTTTTGATGTTTTGAGGATCTGTATAATTATTATTTTGTGTATCAGTAATATTCAAATAAATATTTATTTATTTAAGGGTGTTTTTTAAAATATTGCTGTTTACAATTATTATACAAATTTATTTACTTGTTTGTCATTTTATCATCATAAATTTTATCACCCATTTTGCCATTTGTTCTTATTTACTTACTTTTTATTTACTTATTTTTTAATTAATAATTCTAATTAATAATCTAATTATTATTAGTACTACTAATATAAAGTCTCTCTCTCTCTCTCTCTCTCTCTCGTTCTAGAGAGATATTCTATTCTATTCAATACAGTTCTGTTCTATACGGGTCTATTTTGTTCCATTCTTTGCTGCTCTGTTCTGTTCTATTCCATACTGCTCTTTGTTCTAACCTGTTCTACACTGTTCTAATCCATGCTGTTTTCTTTATTCTAACCTGTTCTGTACAACGCAATCTAACTGCAATTCGTAACTTTTTGATTTAGTGGCTAATTCGTATGAATTTAGTAGGATTTGCTCATCCCCCAGTGATGGTTGGGGTTAGGGGTGGGGTTAGGTGCCACGCCTCCTTTTAAAAATCTTATATTTTCGTTCAACTGAACTCATAAATTAGCGTTTCCTCGTGAGATCAGACTGGTGCTATACTGTTCTGTTCTATTCCATTATGTTATGTTCTATTCTGTTCTGTTCTGCACTGTTCGATTCCATCCTGTTCTAATCTGCTTTGTTCTGTTCCACACTGTTCTATTCCATTTTGTTCTATTCTGTTCTGTTTTAACCTGTTCCATACTGTTCTATTCCATACTTTTTTATTCTTTGTTCTAACCTGTTTTATACTGTTCTGTTCTATTCCATTATGTTCTGTTCTATTCCAAACTTTGCTTGCCTGTTCTGTTCTATTCCGTAATTGTCTATTCTGTTTGGTTCTATTTTATTCTCGTCAATACTGTTCTATTGTGTTCTTTTCTATTCTATACTGTTCTGTTCAGCTTTTTTCTAGCTATTCCATACTGTTCTATTCTATTCTATACTGTTCTATTCTGCTTTGTTCTAACCTGTTCTATTCCATACTGTTCTATTCTGTTTTGTATATTATGTTCTATTCCATACTGTTCTATTCTGTTTTGTATATTATGTTCTATTCCATACTGTTCTATTCTGTTTTGTATATTATGTTTTATACTGTTCTATTCCATACTGTTCTATTCTATACTGTTTAATCCATTCCATAATGTTCTGTTTTGTTCTATGCTTTTTCCATGCTGTTCTATTCAGCTTTGTTCTAGCCTGTTCTGTTCCATACTGTTCTATCCCATACTCTTCTATTCGGTTCTGTTCTATTCTATTCCATACTGTTTAATTCTGTTCTGTTCTGTTATTATCTGTTCTGTTCTATTACATAATGCTCTGTTCTATTTTGTTCTGTTCTGTTCTATTCCATACTGTTCAATTCTGTTCTGTTCTGTTATATTCTGTTCTGTTCTATTACATAATGCTCTGTTCTATTTTGTTCTGTTCTGTTCTATTTTGTTCTTTTCTGTTCTATTCTATTCCATACTGTTCTATTCTGTTCTGTTCTATTCCATACTGTTCTATTCTGTTCTGTTCTATTCCATACTGTTCTATTCCATACTGTTCTATTCTGTTCTGTTCTATTCCATACTGTTCTGTTCTATTTTGTACTATTGTGTTCTATTCTATACTGTTCTATTCTATACTATTTTAATCCATTCCATAATGTTCTGTTTTGTTCTATGCTTTTTCTAAACTGTTCTATTCAGCTTCGTTCTAGCCTGTTCTATTCCATACTGTTCTATTCTGTTTTGTATATTATGTTCTATTCCATACTGTTCTATTCTGTTTTGTATATTATGTTCTATACTGTTCTATTCCATACTGTTCTATTCTATACTGTTTAATCCATTCCATAATGTTCTGTTTTGTTCTATGCTTTTTCCATACTGTTCTATTCAGCTTTGTTCTAGCCTGTTCTGTTCCATACTGTTCTATCCCATACTGCTCTATTCGGTTCTGTTCTATTCTATTCCATACTGTTCAATTCTGTTCTGTTCTGTTATTATCGGTTCTGTTCTATTACATAATGCTCTGTTCTATTTTGTTCTGTTCTGTTCTATTCCATACTGTTCAATTCTGTTCTGTTCTGTTATATTCTGTTCTGTTCTATTACATAATGCTCTGTTCTATTTTGTTCTGTTCTGTTCTATTTTGTTCTTTTCTGTTCTATTCTATTCCATACTGTTCTATTCTGTTCTGTTCTATTCCATACTGTTCTGTTCTATTTTGTACTATTGTGTTCTATTCCATACTGTTCTATTCTATACTGTTTAATCCATTCCATAATGTTCTGTTTTGTTCTATGCTTTTTCTATACTGTTCTATTCAGCTTCGTTCTAGCCTGTTCTATTCCATACTGTTCTATTCTGTTTTGTATATTATGTTCTATACTGTTCTATTCCATACTGTTCTATTCTATACTTAATCCATTCCATAATGTTCTGTTTTGTTCTATGCTTTTTCCGTACTGTTCTATTCAGCTTTGTTCTAGCCTGTTCTGTTCATACTATTCTATCCCATACTCTTCTATTCGGTTCTGTTCTATTCTATTCCATACTGTTCATTTCTTTTCTGTTCTGTTATTATCTGTTCTATTCTATTACATAATGCTCTGTTCTATTTTGTTCTGTTCTGTTCTATTCCATACTGTTCAATTCTGTTATATTCTGTTCTGTTCTATTACATAATGCTCTGTTCTATTTTGTTCTATTCTGTTCTGTTCTATTTTGTTCTGTTCTGTTCTATTTTGTTCTGTTCTGTTCTATTTTGTTCTTTTCTGTTCTATTCTATTCCATACTGTTCTATTCTGTTCTATTCCATACTGTTCTGTTCTATTTTGTACTATTGTGTTCTATTCTATACTGTTCTATTCTATACTATTTTAATCCATTCCATAATGTTCTGTTTTGTTCTATGCTTTTTCTATACTGTTCTATTCAGCTTCGTTCTAGCCTGTTCTGTTCCATACTGTTCTATTCTGTTCTGTTCTATTCCATACTGTTCTTTTCTATTCTGTTCTATTCTATACTGTTCTAATCCATTCCATAATGTTCTGTTTTGTTCTATGCTTTTCTGTACTGTTCTATTCAGCTTCGTTCTAGCCTGTTCTGTTCCATACTGTTCTATTCTGTTCTGTTCTATTCCATACTGTTCTTTTCTATTCTGTTCTATTCTATACTGTTCTAATCCATTCCATAATGTTCTGTTTTGTTCTATGCTTTTCTGTACTGTTCTATTCAGCTTTGTTCTAGCCTGTTCTGTTCCATCCTGTTCTATTCTGTTCTGTATTATTTTGCTCTGTAATTTCTATTCTATTCAGCTTTTTCTCTCCTTTATTCAACTATTCTGTATTTCATTCTCCTCTCTGCATTGTCTCATGTACATAAATAATACACAATATATGTAGTTGATGTTTTTATATGAGCATATTTATCGTGTGTGTGTGTGTGTGTGTGTGTGTGTGTGTGTGTGTGAGAGAGAGAGTTGCAATGGCGATTGCTCAAATGTATAGTGCGCTCACGTGTGTGTTGTAGATGTAAATGAATGAGGGAGTCCTGCGGATACACTAGTTATAATGTTTGCGCGTCTGATTTACAGTTATGGATCTGCATCACATTTGTAAATCAAATGCAGAACTGTTTATTTTATCGATATTTACATCCACCTCCACCGCCCTGACTCATGCGTTTCCCTGTGACCGCTGGGAACTTTCATTAATAATGTTTATGTGTGTTTATGTGCTGGGGAATAAGCAGACTTTCTGCTTTCTGTGCTGCCACTTCACTTCCAATAGACACTACAGCAATTCCTGAGCTGATCAGACATATTATACTTACAATTTTGGGGTTTTGTTATTTGTGCTTATTGTCTTTGTTGATTTTATCTGCAATAGTCAGTGTATTTTTAATGCATTTACATATTTGTCATATTAATAGTATGAATACATATTAATCTCACTATTTGTGTCTTTTTTTATTCCTTTTTAATTAGTTTTAACACATTTTTAACATTAATTAGTTTAATTGTTTGTTGTTTTTATTTGTTTTGGGTATTCTGTGATTATTTTATGATTCTTTTAATCTTCTTGTTTATGTAAAGTGCTTTGGAATACCGCTGTGTGTGAAATGTGCTAAATAAATATATTTGTATTGCCTAACATTTATATTTAAATGAGTTGTAGTATATGCAGAGTATGCATTCTGTTCTCTTCTATTATATGAATATATTATTGTAATAATAATAATAATAATAATAATAATTATATATATATATATATATATATATATATATATATATATATATATATATATATATATATATATATATATATATATATATATATATATATATGCTTTTCTTCCAAATAATATGACATAATAAATAACACAATAATATATGACATAATAAAACAATATGAAACAAATATTAATATAACTATTGATATTAGAATTAGGGGCGGAGCAGTGGGTAGCACAATTGCCTCACAGCAAGAAGGTCACTGGTTCGAGCTTCAGCTGGGTCAGTTGGCATTTCTGTGTGGAGTTTGCATGTTCTTCCAGTGTTGGTGTGGGTTTCCTCTGGGTGCTCCGGTTTGTCCCACAGTCTAAACACATGCGCTATAGGGGAATTGGGTAGGCTAAATTTTCCATAGTGCATGTGTGAGACTGAGGGTGTATGGTTTTCCAGTGATGGGTTGCAGCTGGAATGGCATCCGCTCCATAAAACATATGATGGATAAGTTGGCGGTTTATTTCGCTGTGGCCAAAATAATTTTATGACTGTCTAAATATTGATAAAATAATATGGAACAAAAATGTAAACAAATAAATAATTATTAATAATCAAATGAAATAAAGAATAAATTAATTAAATAATGTTAATAAAATTAAATGAAATAAAGAATAAATAAAAATGACAAAGTAATGTGAAAATTTTATATTAAATAAATAAATAAATGCATTTATGTTATTACAAGTACAAATATATTATAATAAAAATAATATTACTACATATTATTAATAATAAATAATAATAATGATAATAAATGAATAAAAATAAATGGCATGATAAAACATTATAAAATAATTAATAATATTATTAAATTAATATTATTACAGACAATCGAATAAAATTTTTCTAATAATAATAAAAAATAAAACTATAAATAAATAAAATATAATGAAATTAAATTATAAGTAACAAAAGTAAAATAAATAATATTAATAATTATAATAATAATGCAATTAAACAATGAATAAAATTACATGATACAATAATTTTAAACAAAAATAAAACAAATAATATTAATGAAATTAAATAAAGAATAAATAAATAAATAAATAAAGGCATAAATAAACTATATATATATATATAAACTATATAAATATATTTTTTCCTGTACTTTATATTAAATAAATAATAATATAAATAAAAAATAAAAAATTATTTGAAAATAATTATTAAATAAATAAATGCATTTATTTTATTACAAATACGAATATATCATAAAAAATAATATTACTATAAATGAATAATATTAAATAATAACAATACAGTTAAATAATGAATAAATAAAATAAATGATATAATAAGACAATATAAAATAAATAATAATATCAATAATAAATTAATATAATAAACAATAAAATTAAATAATGATAATAATAAATAAATAATATTAATATGAATAAATATATTAAATAAAATCGAATAAATAAAATAAATATAAATGAAATAATGAAATAATGCAATTAAATAAAGAAATAGATGTTGTGATAAAATATTATGAAACAAAAATAAAGCAAATGGTAATATTAAAAGACATAAATTATTATTATAAATAATTAATTTATATAAATATAATTTTAGCTATTAATAAATATTAGATACCTATTTTTTGATTACTTAAGCATTATTATTTGCTTTTTTCTGCATTGCCCTTTATATTAAATAAATAATAAAATAATTTATTAATTTTACCCTAATTTAGTATTTGTTATTTATATGAGTTCAAGAATATCATACATAACCATAGTGCTCTTAGTTAAATGAAAAAGATTTATACCTTAATTTTTTTAATGTTACTCATCATTATTGAATCCTGCCCGGCTCTTTCCACATATAGTTTCTGCAGTGTAATGCTGCTCTCTATCGGCTGAGCTAGTATATTACCTCCCGCTGCTGTGACAGATGATGCGCCCCCTGCTGACCGCTGTGATAAACCGCACGCTGCGTCAGCACAATATCTGCTGCGCCGGCACATTTACTGGCACTTTTACCTCGCTGTTAATCCTTTTAACGTGTAAAACCCTGGCGAGTTATAAAGCACAGTAGTGAAGGTGACCCCGATCCTCATCTTCAGATTGCTGCCTGTAAGTTTTATTTACTGAATGTGTGCAAGTCATACTATTAAATGCGGCATCAGTACATGACCAGCAGGGGGCAGCATTTCATTGTGCTAAATATGCATTAAAGAACGTGCATATTAATAAATAAATATACTGATATGGAAGAACATTAAGAGTCTAATTGAGAGCACACTTAATATAGCTAGAGATACACTTAATATACAGATACACTTCATTGAACATGCACACATAAACATCACCTATACAGTTGAGGTCAAAATGATTCGCCTTGCTGAAGATATTTTTGATTTCTTTTTTAAATATTTCCCAAATGATGTTTAACAGAGCAAGAAACTTTTCACAGCATTTCCTATAATATTTTTTCCTCTGGAGAAAGTCTGATTTGTTTTATTTCGGCTAGAACTAAAGCAGTTTTTAATTTATTTTAAAGCATTTTAAGGTCAAAATCATTAGCCCCTTTAAGCTATTCTTGTTTTTTATTGTCTACAGAACAAAACAATAATGTTAATAAAATTAAATGAAATAAACAATAAATAAAAAATGACAAAGTAATGTGAACATTTCATATTAAATAAATTAATAAATACCTTTATATTATTGCTAGTACAAATATATTATAATACAAATATTATTACTATTAATTATTAATAATAATAATACAATTAAAGGAATAAAAAATAAATGGCATAATAAAACCATATAAATAATTAATAATATTATTAAATTAATATTATTATAAACAATCGTATAAAATTATTCTAATAATAATAAATAATAAAACTATAAATAAATAAAATATAATGAAATTAAATTATATGAACCAAAAATTAAATAAATAATATTAATAATAATGCTGGAGATACACTTAATATACAGATACACTTCATTGAACATGCACACATAAACATCACCTATACAGTTAAGGTCAAAATGATTTGCCTTCCTGTAGATTTTTTTTTGTTTGTTTTGTCTTGTGAATATTTCCTAAATGATGTTTAACAATGCAAGAAAATTTTCCCAGCATTTCCTATAATATTTTTTATTCTGGAGAAAGTCTGATTTGTTTTATTTTGGCTAGAATAAAAGCAGGTTTTAATTTATTTTAAAGAATTTTAGGGTCAAAATTATTAGCCCCTTTAAGCTATATTTTTTATTGTCTACAAAACAAACCAATAATGTTAATAAAATAAAATAAAATAAAGAATAAATTAAAAAGTAATGTGAACATTTCATATTGAATAAATAAATAAATGCATTTATATTATTACAAGTACAAATATATTATAATACAAATAATATTACTATTAATTAATAATAATAATAATAATAATAATAATAATACAATTAAAGGAATAAAAATAAATGGCATAATAAAACAATATAAAATAATAAATAATATTATTAAATTAATATTATTATAAACAATCAAATAAATTATTCTAATAATAATAAATAATAAAACTATAAATAAATAAAATATAATGAAATTTAATTATATGTAACAAAAATAAAAGAAATAATAATAATAATATAGCTAGAGATACACTTAATATACAGATACACTTCATTGAACATGCACACATAAACATCACCTATACAGTGAAGGTCAAAATGATTCGCCTTCCTGTAGATTTTTTTTGTTTTCTTTTTTAAATATTTCCCAAATGATGTTTAACAGAGCAAGAAAAATTTCACAGTATTTCCTATAATATTTTTTCTTCTGGAGAAAGTCTGATTTGTTTTATTTCGGCTAGAAAAAAAGCAGTTTAAAAGCAGTTTTAAATGTATTTTAAAGCATTTTAGGATCAAAATTATTAGCCCCTTTAAGCTATACTTGTTTTTGTATTGTCTACAGAACAAACCACTGTTATACAATGACTTGCCTACCCTTACTTTACCCTAATTAACCCTTTAAATGGGGAAATAAACAAACGGGGGCTAACAATAATAATAATAATAATTCAACTGTAACTAATAATCTGCAATTTGTATCCCAAAAACAGTTCTTTTAATCATTGTCTGTGTGTAAATGAAGAGATTCGGCCATTCACATCAGAGTTCAACCTACACATACAAATATTATCATCACAAGTTCTCACATTTAGATTTGCAAGCTCTCGAGGTTTGCTACTGATTTACCTTCATACATCTGCCATCATCATCTTCAGCTCTGCGCTTTCAAAATAGACCGGCTGCTAATTTTAGCCTGATGTGAGAGGATTTATTTTGCATTTCAAGCAGCGTCAAGACGAACACATCAGCCTTTAAAGCCTCTGGTGTTCAAGAGAAGAAAGACTTCATTTAAAGCCTCTCGGTAAAGCTGCTCCTCTGTCATTTTAGAATTATTTATCCCTCAGAATAAATATAAAAACTCCAGGAAACTGATTAGTCATACTTTGAGAATTACATAAATGTTGCTAAAACAAAATAAGACGATCAAAAAATGTAATTATATAATTAAAAGCAATTATTTTATGTAATTATTTGAATCTACTTCACTTTTTAGTAACATATACTTAAGTATTTTAACTTTAACATTAAGTATTGAGTGTAAAATGGGGAATATGCACAGGGACTTCCAACACAGGCTCATTCTGAAAGCATAGCCTCGTTACATTTCTGAAGTTCGCAAATTATGTAGCCAGAAGTACGTATGGCTGCATTTCGTCTTTAAACCGAACACTAAGGGGCCGTATAATGCCGTTTCTTATTTGTGCTTACCAGCTGGCCGTTACCAGTCAGTAAGGACTGTTTTCCTGCTGTCACCAGTTGGTCCAGTAGCTCACCATGTACGTCGACAGACTTAAAACGTAGAGTTGACCACGACGACAGGGTTACAATCCAAAAAATAAATCAAACAAGTAAATAACAGGGTGAAAATGCGATAAAAATCAGACGGGGGCTTTTCTTTTTCTGGATTGCTTTCAAAACTGTTGGTTGGGTTTAGGGAAGTTGGTGGGCGTTGGTCAATCGTGCTTTTAAAAACACTATCGGTTGGGTTTAGGGAAGAAGGAAGGTGGGTCAGTCGATTGGTCAGCCAGTCCGTCAACAGCGGCCTCTGGTGGATTTACACGAGAACAGCAGGAGTGAATGGCACTCGCGAGAGAAGTTTGAGATCTGAAAAAGCATACACAGTGGATTCGCAAAAACAAAAATTGCAAAAAAATGTAGCTCCTGGGACATATTTGGCGCTCTTCAGAAATGTATTTAGGGCCTTCTGAACTTTATTCAATCATTTTTATAAATCCAAAAACCCTAAAAGAATTATAATATAACAACAACATATGTGGCAGCACAACTGTTTTAAGCACTGATAATAATAATAATAATAATAATAATAATAACAAATGTATCAATCTACGGTTAATTTAAGTTCCAATGATATTTGTTTAATAGTTTTTACTGTATCGATCAAATAAACCCAGCTTTTGTAAACATATGGCAACGAATAAATAGTTTTACCAACCCTTAATTGTTGAACTAATTATTATTTCTTGAGTATTTTCAATGCTTTGGGCATACATTTAACAGTAGACCTATGAGTTTGTGTCTAACGTTAAAGAAAATCTACTATTTTGGTTATAAAGCATCAGCTGAGGAAACAAATAAACTCACCTTTCTGCTTCATTTCTTCACGTAAACTAAAATATCTTACATATCATGCTTTTCACATCTGAAAGCATGATATCACGTTCATCAACATCTTCATGTTCACTTGTGTGTCTGTGTTAAAATAAAATGAACAGAATCTTCAAAAATAGGCTCCAAAAAAAAAAAAAACGGAGAGAGCTGTGTTTATATTTAATCGAATCTTCAAACCGAATCATTTGTTTTGAATCACTGATTCGGATCTTGAGTCAACTGATTTCAGCTAACGAGGCGTCGTTGCGTCATACTGATTCTAACGGTGGCTTTAAAATAATAATAACATTCAGATGGTGATTTTTCTGGGGGTAGATGCACAAGTGCTGATCTTAAGCCAGGTTTGTAATATAGCATATATTTTTGTATTAATTTAATGATTATTTTAATCTAAATATTGGTTTGCCAACACACAAAACAAGGTTACAACTGAGGCAGCACATTTCACTGGAATATCATTTGTATTACGGTAATATGGCGTATTTGTAGGTATTTAATTATTTGTAATGTAGCTTTGTAAGATGTAGTTTGGGGTTTTCGTTGCTTTTCCAATGCGTTTCAGTCAGTTGGTTACAACCAATCAGAATCCTCCATTTAAAAAAAGCGCGCGGTTATATTGTTTTCTCCTTTAAATATGAAATTATAGTGGATTATTTTCCATATTTTAAAAGCTGGATAGAGATAAAAGGCTTACAAAACACCACAGTCTGGTGGCACCTCCCAGCAAACACCACACATGAAAAATACCATAGTAATTAATAGTAAATACAGTGTTTTTGAGAATATAACGTACATTAATTAATCAGTTAAGGTAATTCAAAGTTGCCATGGCAACACAACAACAATAGTAATATAAACAAATGAGCCAATACTGTTGTTTTCTACAAATATAGGCTATAATACTACACCACAGTTTACTGTAGTAAAAACTAAAGTATACTACAGTATTAATTTCAGTTTATCAGTTGACTCTAGTTAATACTATAGTATGCTACAGCTTTCATTACTAAAATGGTTGTAAATACTACAATATTTAGCCTACAATATAATCCACTTTACTATAGCACGGTTCAAAACACACTACAGTAATAGCTATAAATATAGTTCCCATATAGTTCACGTTTGGTTATTTTTGCAAACCAAATAAGAAAATTCTAAGAATATTCTCTGTTGGGTTTTTGTTTTTGGTCAGATAGTGTATTTGTGTTTACTGTGGTTTAACTATGTTTTTCTCCTTTTATTTTAGAGGGGTAATTTACATCATGGGAAATTATCTATTTTATTAAAAAACAAAATGCTGCATGTACTTTCAGACGAACTGGGGCTTGTAACAGCCATATCACCCTGCTGCCCAAGAGCCGGTGGGATGGTCAGTACCTGGATGGGAGACCACGTTGGAAAACTAGGTTGCTGTTGGCAGTGGTGTTAATGAAGCTAACAGGGGGTGCTCAATCTGCAGTCTGGGTGAGTCCTATTGTCCCAGTGTAGTGAAGAGGACATTAAACTGTCTTTCAGATGAGACATCAAACCAAAGTCTTGACTATCTGTGCTCATTAAAAAAATCCCATGACACTTCTCATGAAGAATAGGGGTGTAACTCTGGTGTCCTGGCCAAATTCCATCCATCATGGCCTCCCAATCACCCCCTATCACTGAATTGGCTCTATCACTGTCTCCCCACTCCACCTATAGCTGGTGTATGGTGAGTGCACTGGCGCCGTTGTCCTGATGCTTCTATCATCCAAGTGGATGCTGCACACTGGTGGTGAAGTGGAGAGACCCCCTCATGATTGTGAACCACTTTGGGTGTATGGCCATACACAATAGATGAGCTATATAAATACTATTAATGCGACAATACAGTTAGCCCACTGTTTAATACATACCTCGGTTTTTTAACATGGTTTTCGGTTCGGTTCTCTTGGCTTGACACGTGTTATTTTATCCTATAGGCAATATAAGGAGATAAAAAATGTAAACGATTTATTGCAATACTCATTTTGTTTTACTTAAAGCCAAGAAAAGTACACTAGATCCTAGTGTATTGTATAAAAAAAAACACTGAAATCTCACAGCTGCTGGCAGCACTGAAAAAAGTGTTGCATGCAGAACTGTTGCAAACAATTTATTTGTGTTGAATTTAAACAAACAAATTAAATTGAATAATGTTCAACTTAATTTGTTTGCTTAAATTCAACACAATTAAATTGTTTACAACCACTTCATTCAATTCAATTCAGCTTTATTTGTATAGCGCTTTTACAATGTAGATTGTGTCAAAGCAGCTTCACATAAATGGTCATAGTAACTGGAACAGTGTAGTTCAGTTTTTTTGTGTTTAAGTTCAGTTCAGTTTAGCTCAGTTCAGTGTGATTTAAAAATCATTACTGAGAGTTCAAACACTGAAGAGCAAATTCATACACTGAAGAGCAAATTCATTCTTAACGTAAACAAATTGAGTAAATCCAGGGAATCATCTTTGAATATTTTTTTTCAGTGTACAAACTGTGGAACACATAAAATCCTCCACTTTGAAAATAAACATACATTTAATTTAAAGTTAATAAATTTGCCATTTCAAATGAACATATTTGTACTTCAGTAAACATAAATAAACCATCTTAATTATCTCGGTGCTGAATAAATGCGAGACTGTAGTGTGTAACGCGAATCGAGTGCTTTTATAAGATGGCAAAAGCCCACATCTCCAATCACCGAAAACGGCTGCAAATCTTTAGCATTAACACCCGCACTGCCTTTGTTATTTTATGTGTCTCTCGGAACCAGTTCAGTACGTTTGCTGGAAAGATTCAGCAAGGGATTGTTGCTATTTAGAGGACTTTATCACCTTCTCTGCTATCTGCCTTCAGACAGTGATTTTGCTGGGTGACGGCGCTGCAGATGTGCAGTCATGGATATACGTGTAAAACAATGCCTGCGCACAGTTATTTTTTGTTCACCGTTTTTCTTTTGTTTGTATTATACTTAACGGCAAAACCGAAATGTCCTCACACCGCAGATTAGAAAGACGCTGATCAGGGCCGGAGTGGGACTCCTTTTCAGCCCTGGAGTTTCAAGCCTCAGACCGGCCCACCTCAGTTCACGACTGACTATATTAAAATAAGGTCATTTCCAATTCAGTTTCTAATTACACTATCACGTCTTTTTTTGAGAAAACAGCTGCTTTATAACTTAAAATGATCAACAACCCTAACAGTATTATATGTCTTAACAATAAAAAAAATAAAAAATAACATACTCAGACAAGGATCAAACCCGGGTCGGCAGCGTCATACTCTAACGTGCTATCCACTGGACCACAAGAGCTGTATATTGAAGAGTGACTCATCTGAGTTACATCATCATAAACCTGCAGGCTGGTTATATATAAAAAGAGCAGAGCTGCACTAAAATAATGAATAAGAAGACTGTGGTCAAGTAAATAAATTAATTAATTTAAAAAGTGTGACTGCTGAGAGCAACAGATTCTGGAGCAAGGGACACTGGCCCTCGCGGCCAAAAAAACGGACCGGCCCACCGGGAATTCTCCCGGTCCTCCCGATTAGCCCATCCGGGCCTGACGCTGATGCTTTCTCGTACTGTTGCCTCACTTCGCTGGCGCTTCCTTGTACTGTTGCCTAAGCCTCACTTCACCGCCGCTCACAATGTTAAAGTGTGGAATGATGGTCAAGCGCCGCCTAACTTTAGAGCATAGTGATTGGATATTTACTCGCGGGGAGGAGTTTCCTCATCTCAGCTCATGGACTTAGCACACACAGTCAATTCAGGGAGATTTAAAACGCACATAAATATTTTAAACGCCAAACCGAGAAATTCACAAGTGCGTATTGAACCGTGGAGGTCGTACAGATCGGTTCAACGTTTTATTGAGAACTGTGGCATCCCTAATAAATACACATTACTTACTTACTTACACTCATTATTGCACTTTCGTTGCTTTGATTGCTTCGACTGTTTGTAAGTGGCAATGGATAAAAGCATCTGCCTAATGAATAAGTGTCACGTACATCAAAGTAATTGCATCCTAATGTGAAAATCCAGAGTGTGTTTTTTCAGCTTTCCATAACCTCTGGCCAACAACAAGACAGATTATGAGGGCTTTGGATCAGAGCTGAAGTGCATTTGTGCTGACGGCAGGGGAAAAACACCGACACCAGACCAGAGTTTAATCTTTTTTCTTTTTAATTTTGAAATGATGTTTTCCTCCTGTGGCAGGTTTAATGCTTTATTCAGAACTCTTTACATAATGAACATGAACGTGTTCAGAATTAAGGTGCAAACATCAGCAAACACAAAAGAACTTCCCGGGTCGGCAGAAGATCATTTCTTTAGCAACATCCTCTACGAAATACAGGCAGACATCTTTATTCTCGACCCCTTGTTTTCTCTCCTTGACCTTGGACGCCCAACCCCCCTCTGTTGCTGGTGCAGCTCCACTAATGGAAGACTTCTCATAAACCCAGCTGATTGGCCCGTATATACTGATGATCTAACCAATGAGCAGGTAGATCACATTTAAAGGGGAAGGAACCTGTGCTCAAGCGACCAATCAGAAACATCGAGCGACAGCTTCCTTATTATTTTGCTGAATCAGGGAATGTGGCTGCGTTCAGAATAGCATACTAGCACATCTCACTCCTTCTGCAGTATATAGTACGCATACTCTGCACAGTATGCAGGACGAGATACTACATTTACCTAAATCTGAGCAGTCATTTACATTTATTTATGAAGCACTTTATACACTCTCAAAGCAGCTTAAGCGAGGAAAAATAAAATCGTGTTGCTGTGATTTCATCAGTAATGAGACATATTCAATTGTTTTTGTACCCCGACAGTGTCATTGCTCAGCTATCCCACAATGCAATGCATTCAACCTTTCATTTACAGTGCGAAAAATGATCTTTATTGTTATTATTTGACAGGACGTCTTACACAAAATTGGATTAAGCATGCAAAACAGCGTTATTTAACAGATGTATAACATCTGCCGGATGACCCATGCAACACAGTGATACTACTATTAAAATGTGCACCGTTTCACATACTATTTTATTTAAGAAAGGCAGTAAATAATAGGCAGTATTCAGTATATACTGTGCAGTGAGCAGTATGCTAGTATTCCTCCTTCCGAACACAGTCGAGTAGTGATTAAAAAAACGCTGAGTGAAGGAAAGCCGGGGCAGTATATTCTCAGCAAACACACACATATGTGCGTGCGCGCACACACCGTGTGCTGGTTTAAAGTGGTTAAGTCCAGTTCGGTTACTCAGAGGGCAGTCTGTGCTTTTGGCAGGATAAAAAAATGCAGATCTCCCATTTCAAAAAACAGGAGGCGTGCGGTGAAATGAGGGCATTCCGTTTACAGAGGATCCGCCACTTCCTGCGACATCATCGTCTTTATGACATCACGTGCTTGAGGTACATTCAAGACACCTTGCGTTATTTCCTTGAAATAAGAGTTCGATGTGGGTTGCAAAATACTCAAAACATTCGCTATGCCGTTCATTGGCTCGCTAGAAATCGTCTGATTAACATATCACCGCCCATATTTACATAAACACACAATCAGCGACTGATGTTAAAGGGATAGTTCACACAAAAAATGTACATTTACTCACTATTTACTCACACTTGAGAGGTTACATACCTTTATGAGTTTTTTGTTTAATGTTTAAACAAACAATTTTTTCATAGTCTTAAAACTTTTTTCACAGGCAAGAATTCAGTTTTGTTGGTTTTACACAAAAGCAGATATTTTGAGCACTCCTGAACTTCCCAAAAGACTCATAAAACTCTCAAAAGACTCCTAAAACTCCCAAAAGAAATACCCTCATGCATGCATCTCCACGTGATCCAAACAGACTCTTGCAAGACTTTGCATTAAATGAGTAATCATGTCCTGATTTGTTTTTTTAGATAGTCCTAAAACAATTTTACAGGCAAGAATTTAGCTTTGCTTGTATTTACACAAAAGCAGATATTTTGAAGACTCCCGAAAGACTCCTGAACTCGCAGAAGACTCCCAAAATACTCCTAAAAACCCTCACTCCTGCATCTCCACGTGATGCGAACAGACTCTTGCCAGACTTTGCATAAAATGTAAAATCATGCATTGTTTTTTACGGAAAAGTAGATGTTTTGAAGTAACCTGTCACCATTAACTTCCGTAGTAGGAAAAAAAAAAAAACACTATGGTCACCAACACTCTTCAAAATATCTTTTTTTTGTGCTCAACAGAAGAAAGAAATTCAAATAAGACTCTTTAAAGACTCCTGAAAGTCCAGAAAGGCTCTTAAAACTCCCAAAAGACCCTTAAAGGGTCTTAAAACTCCCAAAAGTTTCCCAAAAGACTCCTACAACTCCAAAAGTCTTCTAAAACTCCTAAAAGACTCCTGAAACTCCCAAAAGACTCCTAAAACTGCCAAATGACTCCTAAAAGACTCTTAAAAAATTCCTGAAAGTGCAGAGAGGCTGTTAAAACTCCCCAAAAAAACCTTAAAAGACTCCTAAAAGTCCTGGAAGGCTCTTAAAACTCCCAAAATTCTCCGAAAGGACTCCTACACTCCCAAAAGACTCCTAAACCTGCCAAATGCTAAAAGACTCTTAAAGACTCCCAAAAGTCCAGAGAGGTTCTTAAAACTCCCAAAAGACCCTTAAAAGACTCACAAAAGTCCTGAAAGGATCTCAACACTTTCAAAAGTCTCCTAAAAGACTCCTACAAGTCCCAAAGTCTCCTAAAACTCCCCAAAGACTCATAAAACTCCCTAAAACTGCCAAATGACTCCAAACAGATTCTAAAAAGACTCCTAAAAGTCCAAAAAGGCTCCTAAAACTCCTAAAGGACTCCTACAACTCTGAAAGACACCTAAAACTCCCAAAAGACTCTTTAAAAAGTCCCACAAGGCTCTTAAAACTCCCAAAAGACTTTCAAAACTCCCAAAAACTCCTAAAACTGCCAAATGACTCCAAACAGATTCTAAAAAGACTCCTGAAAGTCCAGAAAAGCTCCTAAAACTCCTAAAGGACTCCTACAACTCCCAAAGACACCTAAAACTCCCAAAAGACCCTTTAAAGACTCTTAAAAGTCCCAAAAGACTCTTAAGAGTCCCAAAATACTTTTAAAACTCTCAAAAGAAACACCCTTAAGCATGCGCCTCCACGTCACATGAACCATGAAACCATGTCCTGAATTTTTTTTTCGCATGCTCCAAAAAATAAGGAACCTGTAGCCATTGACTTCCATAGTAGGCAAAGCAAACACTATGGTTGCCAACATTCTTCAAAATATCTTCTTTTGTGCTCAGCTTAAGAAAAATAAGGCTGAGTAAATGATGACAGAACTTAAACCTTTGGTTGAACTATCCCTTTAACCGATCATAACAGTTCATTCACATATAGAAGTCTTAAAGGTACAGTAGCAATCCAGAATTTCATTCGAGGGTCGTAAATGTAGAGTATGAGGGAATAGTAAATATGCTACAGATATTGTAAAAGATGACGTCAGTTTTCATACAGTGGAATGAGATGAAGAAGATTCCGTTTGCAGTCAGGCCACGTGACTATCAGAGCCTATCAGCAGAGCAGTACCTGACCCCTTCAGCCAATCAGAGAGCAGAATTATTCACAAGCCCCTCCCCCCATCCCAAACAGAATAAAAAAAGGACACAATCGATGAGGACATTCGATATTAATGAAGTGAGCGACGTATAGCGGTGCGTGAAAGTGCTTTTGGCATTCATAAATCAACGTGTGATCATCGAACATGGCTTAAAGCTCAGACTCCCGAAAGAAACACCCTTCACGAACAGACTCTTGCCAGACTTTGCATAAAATGTAAAATCATGTCCTGATTTTTCTTTTTTTTTCGGATACTCACATTTTGAACAGACAAGAATTCAGCTTTTTAATTCGTTGTTCACGTTACTTCATTAATATTTTTGTTTGATGTTTGTCGATGCTGAAGTTGCTGTTGTTTGTTCGGGTGTAAGAAAGCATTCAGCTCCAGGGGTCATGTGTGTGTGTATGTGTGTGTGTGTCAGAGTGTGTGTTTGTGTTTGTGTGTACATTTACAGATCAGTGTGTTTGTGTGTGTGTGTGCGTGTGTGGCTATGAGCCTTCATGATCGGTAGAGTCCTGGTTCAACTCTTTCCTGGTGCTCATAGTGGGAGTTCCTGAGTTTTTCCTGGACCGCTGCTTTTCGTCAATATCATGCAGCGACGGCTCTTTATACATACACACTGAAAAACACACACAAATAAATCTGATTATTTAAACAGCAGTGATGTTTACAACACATTTTTGATTACAGTGAATTGACAGTTGCCGTTTTTTCCTGTTGTGGCCGACGTGTGTTCAACATGCAAAGAAATATGGATAAGAGCAAGGAAGCATGTTTAAAAGGAAAAATTCCGTATAAAACAATTAATGTCGCATCACCAGGCTATCCAGCGTTTCCTCCAGAGTTTCATCTAATTTTGTATGTTTTATTTTCAACTTTATTTAGACTTCTGTTTAAATGTAATTTGATACTGCATGGTGAACGGAAAGAAAAACCTTCGTATTTCAAGACTCGGTGGTCCTTTAAGGTAATCAAAAAATCGCTGTTAACATTGTAGACTCTTAACCAGAGTATTATATTAAACATATTACAATCAGAGTATTGGTGTCCATGTAAAGGTACGCAGTAAAACTTAGATGATGTTGCGAGCTATTGCGAGCACCTCCAATGTTTCAGTAAGTTTGACGTGTTTCCTCCTAAACGCAACGAAAGCGTCTGCTTCACATTGCTGTGTCAGAATCCTTGTGAAATACAGCCATACTTAAGAACGCTTATGCCTAGTTCACACTAGAGGATTTTAAACCTGATTTGAGCCCGATTTGGAAGTTAACGAGCTCACCGACAGATCGGGCTGTGATCGGGAAGAAATCTGCGGGTGCTCGGCGCTCGCCGCTCTTTATGTGTGAACTACTGAGCAACACATCAACGAGGCTCGCTGACGCGTCGCCGACACCTCGCAGACGGAAATCCAACATTCAGCATGCTAAATATTCCAGAGCAGTCGGCCGACTCAACCCCACGTGTGGTCAGATGTAGTGACGAGCTGCAGCCAATGAGAGAGCATATCAGCATGAGCTGAATGGCTGTGTGTTCAGGAGCTCAGCAGAAACATCTGTGATTGGTCAGAATGGGCATCGGTGCACTCGCTTCATTCTGCGTTAGCACAGACATGAGAGTAGGATATATTAACAGTGGAACTAGAATTCTGTAACTATTAGAATTACCATACTGCTCATTCTGATCGTTCTCATATGAAACGCCATATTGTCACAACATATTTACATTCAAAGCTATTATTGAGATATTAAAATTAAGCTTTGAATGTCTGGCATCATATTTAATGACACCATTACCTAAAAATATTATATTTTTTTGGTAATACAGCCTATAAATATGTAGTTAAGATACTAAAACAATTAAAGGCTTGGCTTTCATTTTCAATTTCAAACAGGAGCTATTTCCCGGCACAGAATATGCTGTTTTGAAAGATATCTGAAGTAAATTGATGTTTTTGCCATCAGAAAGTTTTGTTTATGTTAGCACGAAGTTGCCAGGCAAGAAAATGCACACATATTTAAAGTCACAGTGAAAAGTATTAGACATGCATGCAGTCATTTTGACCAATATGGTAATTTAACGCAGAAATGCTCAGTTCTTTACTGTTTTGTAATAAAAAAAATAACAATGTCAGAAAGAAATACACTGATAGTTAGAAAACGGCAGGGTGTTATAAATATGTTAGTTTTATTTCAAAGAGTTATAAAATTACAAAAATTAAAAACTCTCTGTGTATCTATCCACTGGAACCTGCAGATGAGTGATTAATCCGCTGATAAATCAGCTGATTTGACGATGTTTTTAAATGCTTTCTCCAAAGCTTGAAACGCTGTCAGTGATGTCATCAGCACACAAGCAGCCAATAGTGTTCAGCTTTTCTGACGACTCCTCCCTCAAATTTTCATTGGCTGTGGTTTGGTAGCTTGAATGAGCTGATGGGGAATGAGATGTTGTCAGATCATATAGTGTGTGACCCCCCTCTTGTGGATCGTTCATGGAGTGTTGCGTAGTGTGAACACCTCAGAGATTAAAAGACACAAAGTCAAGTCATGTAGTGTGAACAGCACAGCGATCTGCTGATGTTTAAAATCCTGTAGTGTGAACTAGGCTTAAGTTTAAGCAAATTTGATGAACGCCATCATGCGTGTTGAATCTGAAGGGAGTCGCTCCTGTATGTCTGTGTCTGTGTGCGCGATTGCGTTTCCTAGCAACAAGAACAAATGCCTAAATGTCGTCGTCCATATTCCTCAAAGTTGTTTAAATGTTTAGAGATGGTGTGACCAAAGTCTCTGTAAGAATAAGTCTTTGGTGTGCCACAACGCGTACCTGTGGGTGCTTCTTACATCCTTGTCGCAGCACCAGTGGCAACGAAATTAGGCACCGAAATGCATATGCTGATTCAATGATCCTGCTTGTGAGAGACTGTTCTCACTCTCAGCTCACATCATTCAAAAGAAAAGGTCCACATTGTCCCCCGATAATGTCAACAGACTGGATTGTCTTAGCAACTGTCTGAATGTAAAGGAGGATTAAGCAAAATTGTTTCTACTTTATAATTAATGTTCTCAGCTCACAGCAATACAAATTTACAATGAGTACAATTGTTGGTATTCAATACTTCATTATTATTATTATCATTTTCCATTTTCCATATTTGCAATGCCTGTATTTTGGCATTTTTGCAGTCCACTTAGAATCCAACATGAAAATCATTTTTTCTTTATTGGTATTGATTGTTTTGAAATTCAGATGGCATTAACATGCCTGTGTTTTAATTTCTGTAATACATATGGCTGTCAAGCCAGGATCTTGATGGTTTATTGTGGGTATGTTGTTTAAATGAAGAAATCTGTGTGTACAAGTTGAACACAAATTCTAAACAATTATATTTTGAATTTAAATAGTTTTTGTCTTGCGTTTAAATTAATTTTACATTTGAATAGCCAAAATTACAAGTTTCAGTCTTTTAAATATGATTAATCGAGATTAATTGCAAAAAAGGTGCGATTAATTAGTTAATTTTTTTAATCGATTGACAGCACTAATATTATATATATATATATATATATATATATATATATATATATATATATATATATATACACACAGGGCCGGCGCGTCCATATAGGCGACCTAGGCGGCTGCCTAGGGCGGCAGTAAAGAGAGGGCGGCGTCTGTGACACCTCCCTTACCACCTGCATCCTCAGATATGTCTGCGACACCTCCCCCATGTCCTCAGATATATTCGCGCATAGACAATAGAATAAAGAGGGCGGCGTCAGCGTCACTTCCATCAGCACCCGCGTGTCCTCAGTTATATCCGCGCATAGGGCTGCAAAATAAAGTGCGCAGTGTCCGCAACACCTCCCTCGCTCCCTCAGCACTTGCGTGTCCTCAGTTATATCCGCGCATAGGGAGGCAGAATAACCTCACTTCATTTTCATAACCGGTCACTTTCGTTTTCACCCTGGGGTTGAGGGCGGCGTGATCGTCCTCTGCCTAGAGCGGCTGTTCAGCTTGCTCCGGCCCTGTATGTATATATATATATATATATATCCATGGTTTCTGCTACATTCATTCTTCAATGGCGGGGCGCCATGCCAAAATTCATCAAGCCACGGCTACATTACAGCTTCTCATTCAAAACATTTATTTTTTTAATAGCGGGTGATAATCGCATCAAAACCTACTAAAAGATGAGTGAATTATAACAGTGCAAACTTTTCTGTAACTGTAGCAGTGCTGAGCATCATTTGTTTAACCCTTTAAGGTTACGTGCTGACTGACTGGCTGACTGACAGGCGTGTGATGCGTGAGGCCAGAAAACACGACGTATAGCCGTTTCACTTTACTTCAGGACACATTAATACCGCTCTGTAGGTCTATTGGAGACATTCATAAATATTCCTTGCAAATCTAATAAATGCTGGAGACATACTCGCTACATAAACGCACTAAATCATGTGTGAGGTATATGTATGCATGTGTGTTTGTGTTAGTGTGTATATATGTACGTGTGTTTATGTTTTTATGCATGTGTGTGTATTCTTGTGTGTGCATATTCAGTATGCATTTGTATGTGTATGTGTGTGCAAATATGTGTCTGTGTGTGTGTGTGTGTGTGTGTGTGTGTGTGTGTGAGTGTGGTCACCTTCAATGGGTCTGGGTACGAAGTGTGAGCACGGTTTAGTTTTCTTGACCCGGTTTCCCTTCATGATGATTCCCTCTTTATTGAGTCCAAGGAACCAGGCGCGTCCGCTCTCGTGCTGCCGGTAAAGTGTCGACGAGTAGATCACGTAATAATTCTCAAACACACTCTCCTTAAACTTACACTCCGCTGTGAAGGTCTCCTACACAAACACACACACAGAGAAACACGGACATGTTGAAAGACCAGCTCTCAGGAGTATGTGTGTTTGTGTGTATGTGTGTGTGTGTGTGTGTGTGTGAAAAAGAGAGATAAAAAGTGTGTGTGTGTGAAAAAGAGAGATTTTGTATGTGCCCGTCTGTGTTTGTCTATCTATATCCATGAAATAGAGAGTATGAGTGCGTGTGTTTGTGTGTGTGTGCATGTGTTTTATGTGAGAGTGAGGTAGAGTGTTTGTGTGTGTGTGTGAGTATGTATGTTTGTGTGTGAGTATGTATGTTTGTGTATGAGAGTGAGTGTTTGTGACAGCGTTTATGTGTGTGTAAGTATGTCTGTAAGCATGTATGTGTGTGTGTGTGTGTGCGTGTGTGTGTGTGAGAGAGAGTGTGTATGTGCGTGACTGTTTGTGAGAATGTGTTTGTTTGTGTAAGTATGTTTGTGAGTGTGTGTGTGTGTGTGTGTGTGTGTGTGTTTGTGTGTGTGTGTTTGTGAGAGTAAGATAGAATGTGTGAGAGTGTGTGTATGTATGTTTGTGAGCATGCGTGTATCTCCTTTGTGTGGTTGACTGTGTGTTTGTGAGCGTGTGTGTTTGTGTGTGTGTGTGTGTGTATATTTGTGTGCATGTATGAGAAACACAGACGTGCTGAAAGACCATCTTTTAGAAGTGTGTATGTGTGTGAGAGAGAGTGTGTATGTGCATGATTTTGTGTGTGAGAATGTGTTTGCTTATGTAAGTATGTTTGTGTGTGTGTGTGTGAGTGTGTGTGTGTGTGTGTGTGTGTGTGTGAGAGAGTAAGATAGAATGTGTGAGAGTGTGTGTATGTATGTTTGTGAGCATGTGTGTATCTCCTTTGTGTGGTTGACTGTGTGTTTGTGAGCGTGTGTGTTTGTGTGTGTGTGTGTGTGTGTGTGTGTGTGTATATTTGTGTGCATGTATGAGAAACACAGACATGCTGAAAGACCATCTTTTAGAAGTGTGTGTGTGTGTGTGTGTGAGTGTGTATGTGCATGATTTTGTGTGTGAGAATGTGTTTGCTTATGTAAGTATGTTTGTGTGTGTGTGTGTGAGTGTGTGTGTGTGTGTGTGTGAGTGTGTGTGTGAGAGAGTAAGATAGAATGTGTGAGTGTGTGTGTATGTATGTTTGTGAGCATGTGTGTATCTCCAGTTTGTGGTTGACTGTGTGTTTGTGAGCGTGTGTGTGTGTGTGTTAGAGTAAGAGAGTATGTGAGGGTGTGTGTTTGTGTGAGAATGAGAGTGTGTCTGTGTGTGTGTGTGTGTGTGTGTGTGTGTGTGTGTGTCTTTATAGAGTCTTTGTCCCAGTTTCTGTTTAAAGTCTTCAGCATGCACAGGTGGAGAAGGTGGAGAACAACGTCAACCAGAGCAGAAAACACCGCAGGTCAATAAACACGCGCACACACACACACACACACACGCGCACACACACACACACACACACACACACACACACACACACACACACACACACACACACACACACACACACACACACACACACACACACACACATTTAAATACACACACACACACACACACACTGTTCATGTTTCGATATACAATTGACAGTCAGAAGTCAGAAGAACACCTTACAGAATCTACAAAAAGAGTCAGCAACAAGGATTATATTATATTATTATATAAAACTATACACATAAAACAAAATTTGGCGACATGGTGGCTCAGTGGTTAGCAGTGTGGCCTCACAGCAAGAAGGTCGCTGGTTCAAGTCCCTACTCGTCCAGCTGGCATTTCTGTGTGGAGTTTGCATGTTCTCCCCGTGTTGTTGTGAGTTTCCTCCGGGTGCTCCGGTTTCCCCCACAGTCCAAACACATGCGCTGTAGGGGAATTGATCAACTAACTTGGCTGTAGTGTATGAGTGTAAATAAGTGTGTATGGGTGTTTCCAGTACTGGGTTGCAGCTGGAAGGGCATCCGCTGCATAAAACACATGCTGGAATAGTTAGCGGTTCAATCCACTTTGGCAACCACTGATAAATAAGGGACTAAGCCGGAGGAAAATGAATGAAATAAATTCTAATGATTAACTATGACAGATTCTCTACACAAAATAACTGCATTTAATTATATTTACTAGTGAAACATTTACTTACATCATGGGGATTGTGTTTTAAATAAAACCCTTCAATTTTATACATTTTCAGTGTGCGTATAAATCATTAATATCCACTGTATATTAAACACACACACACAAGCACACACATGAAAGGGAGATGTGCTTTCTTTGCTATCTCAGCATCTTATAGCACTTTAGTAGATTAAAAGTCACCACTAAATAACCAGCAGGAAACACACACACACACACACATACACACACACACACACACACACACACTTTGTCACACTGATCTACAACACACTCTGTAAACGTGTTGGTATTGGATGGCGAAAGATTTGGGTGAACTGACCCTTTAAACAAGCACTAATTGAATATTTGATCAATGGCGTCACAGTGGCGCAGTGGGTAGCACTCTCACCTCAGCAAGAAGGTTGCTGGTTTGAGTCCCAGCTGGGTCAATTGGCATATCTGTGTGGAGTTTGCATGTTCTCCCCGTGTTGTTGTGAGTTTCCTCCGGGTGCTCCGGTTTCCCCAAAGTCCAAACACATGCGCTGTAGGGGAACTGATGAACTAAATTGGCTGTAATGTATGAGTGTAAATGAGTGTGTATGGGTGTTTCAGCTGGTATGTTGGGTTGCAGCTCGAAGGGCATCCGCTGCATAAAACATTTGCTGGATAAGCTGAATGAATCCCACCCCATCACCTATTTACATTCATGCGTGATCTCCCCCCGCTCTTCACTTTCATATGCGATACCCCCCAAACCCCCACACCCCTATTTAGGGTTGGGTATCGTTTGGGTTTTTTCGATACCGGTGCTAAATCGATACTTTTACATTTAAGCCACAAAATTTATTGACTATATATATATATATATATATATATATATATATATATATATATATATTAGGGATGTAACTGTATTGTAAATACCGTCATACCGCAATATTAATTTTTTTCGATATTACCGAAGTCGCATGACTCGGTAAAACTATAGGTCTTCTGAGAAAATTTGCTTAGGCGAATGAAGCGAACGGGAGGTAGCGAAAACTACAATACCCATCAGCCCATGCTTGACCATCATCCCTTGCGGTCTGTTGTCGCTACAGAACCAGTAATGCGGAAATGGAGTGTGCTGCTAGAAGCGGGGATGAAAAGAGCTGGAAAACTCTACGCATAAGTTTTGCTACGGTTACGCCAACCGTCCGCACTACGCCGGAGTTCTCGAGCGCCGAAAACGGAGCGTTTCGAAATGTGTGGATAATGTCTCAGTGTGGATGATGGAAAACGGAGACATCTGAAAACGGAGGCGGGGCTGCAGACGTTCGCCTCTCTGATTGGGGCTTTTCCTGAATATTAAGTAGCCTAACACACACAGTTCAGTCCTGCATTATTTCCTTGTAAGTTCAGACTTCGCAAGTTTGATCAAGGCTGCAGTCTCTTCTTCTCAGTTTGATATGGAAAAGCAGACTATACCGAGGACACGGGTAAATCTTCAAAGGGAACAGTGTACTTTATAACTTCATTCACATCACCCTGGCTTCGTTGTTTCACTTTATCAACAATAAAATGTAAACATGATTTAAGGAACTGCCTATTTTCATTTTAATATTAGCAACTTAGACAGCAGACATGTTGAGGCGTCGTGCTGCATAAGATGAGCGTCATCTTCACTGTGTGGATATTTATAACAAAACGGAGCCGATAACAACTGCCTCCTTTCAATTTCAGTGAAAATACGAAACACAGCCTCTCTTTTGCTGAGTATCAGTTTTAATAATCGATAATGGCCATTTTAAAAGTATAACATACAATAAGTTTATACATTATAGGAAATAAAGGCAAGCGATCAGTCAATATACAGAATGTACGTGGCGACATTAATCATTAACTTATCTTTGCGCTCAGCCAAAACACGTTACCTGAGAACAAGTAATAGATTCCAATGACCAAAGTCAGGGAATATGTCGTTAGATAAAGACAACAAGATAAATGAAATATCCCGTTTAATAAATATAGTGAGATTAGATCCAGCGGGAGATGCTTGATGAGAAGTCCGACTAGCAGAGCTCTCATCTGGGTAGATGGGCTGAGTGTGATTAAATGTTGAATGTGATGAGTTTTCAACAATACTAAATTGAAACTTTATTTTTTACATGGTTTAATATTTTTTTTGTTATCCTGTATCCTGTTCCTGTTTCAAAGCTTACAGATAGATGGCTAATTTGTATGTCATTGACACTTTTGGCACTTTTTTGGAGTATTTTCATAAGTTTTGTTTTTTCCTGTAAATGATTCAATAAATACCGTACCGTGACATTCATACCGAGGTATTACCGTACCGTGAAATTCTGATACCGTTACATCCCTAATATATATATATATGTCACATCCGTCAGTGACCACCTGAGGGCGCTGTAGTGCATCAGGACTCAGAAAGCACTACAACGTCCCAGAAAGACTACAATTCCATACATACCACGCGCATACACCGGAACACATACACTGACCTGTCATCTCATCTGTTCTGTGTTACCGTTGATTATCTGGACTATATTCCATCATTCCAACGTTGTTTGTTATCGCGTCGTTTGTCGAGTATCCAGTAAGTCTAGTATTCCGAGTTGTTATTCTGATCTTGTTCTTGTATTTTGCCTTAGTCTAGTTCGTGTGCTATTTGTCTCGTCTGTTTTCTAGTTAAGTTTAGTTGTTTGAGTTTGTTATTCCTGAGCCTCGTCTCTGATTTAGTTTTTGGTTTTGTCGTTTATTTGTTACTTTGTATTCTGATCACCTTGTTTGTTGCACTTTAAATAAATATCTGCACTTGGATCCGCACCTTTTTGTTTCTTGTTTTGATCACGCTAAAACATGACAATATATATATATATATATATATATATATATATATATATATATATATATATATATATATATATAATTTATATTAGATGAAAGCGATTATGCGTGTTGATGAAGTGAGTCGCTCACCACATGCACCGTACTGCGAGCTTTGTCTTCTATAAGCTACAATAACAAACGCCTGACATCGCTGACATCCGTATCCCTCAAAGCTGTTTGGAATTAAAGATTTAGAGATAGTGTGACACAACGCTTACTCACGTGTGTCTTTAATGCACCCCTTTATGCTTCTTAAGAACGTCACACAGTGGATGCGCCGCTGAGAGCCGCGGCACGGAGCACACATGACAGTTGACAGTATCACACGCCAGACGTGTATATTCGCATTTTATTTAAAATGAAACTATTCAGATGGCGCTCTGTGGCATGGCAGAGATATGAACAGTCATGAGTTGTGGCTGGACGCCGCGGACTGCCGCTGACTTGCGAATTAAGGTGTCACGATCCTCCAAATCCTCGATTCGATTACATTTTCGATTCTAAAGTCACAATTCGATTCGATTTTCGATTATGAATAATTAATTAATTAATGACCAATTAATTATTTGTAGCCTACCGTTTAAACTACCTGACCTGCATGGTCTTTGTTTTACTCATAAACAAATCATACAGTAAATGAATAAAGGCAAGATACACACATAATTACCACCTGTCAATCACTTTATTCTGCGGGACTCGTGAATAGGCAGTGATCTGTGTCGTTATAATGGCGTCGGTAAAAAAGACGCACAACCAACAGGAACCAGCCAACAGTATCTGAGGTGTTCGCTAAAATGACTAAGTACAAGTGAGTGAAAGATTGAAGCAGTCCTCTGACTGCCTGGACCTGCTGTCTCGAGCGCATGGCTGTGAGTGCGTCTGTGTCTGTGTGGTCACGTGATGTGCATTTTCAGAGGTAGAGAGGAAGGAGGGCTGCTCAGAAATGCTACACGCCACTGTGGATGTCAAATCGTTGTCGTTCTAAAATGCCATTTAAAAACAAAGACAGTGTAAACAGGGCCTGAGTGTGAACTTTTCGCGAGCGGATTTGCAACGGGGGCGGGCGGAGGATTGCGATGCCGGTGTTGTCTATCGGACGAACCGTACGTAATACGTACATAGCAGAGCTAGCAAAACTGTGTTTTTTTTGTCGACAACACGAACGTTGTCAACATAACTCACTGGAAATCCAAAATGCTTACACACCGGCGACTTCATTGAAAGAGGAGAGGGTTTAAGTTCTGTCGACGGGTCTCCTGCTTCTGCAGTTTAACAAGCACTTTTTTTCCCGCTTGGCAAGCCAAGCAGACGTAACATGGGGGCGTGGCAGCATCGACGATTCTATTTTTGCATTCGATAATCGAAATTAAGCATAAATTCCGATCGATTTCAATTAAAAATCGAAATCGTGACACCCCTACTTGCGAATTCTAAATGCATGGCGCTGCGCATAGCCGAGCGGCGCTTTTGATGCATGACCTGCTTTACGTTCTTGTTGCAGCACTGAAATTAGGCACCGAAATTCATATGCTGATTTGATCTGGTGCATACCAGTTCCCGAGTTTTGGCACCCAACCCTACCTCTACTTCACCTTCATGATTAAGCCCCGCAACCCCCCCAGATCTTCAATTTCATCCACGATATCCCCCCACCCCTCACTTTCATCCGTGATCACCCCCACCCCCTGCCACCACATACACACACAGCCCACACCATCTCCATTTTCATCCGTGACAAATCGCTTGACAGAGGGCCCGTGGTGGTCAGCGGCACCCCTGCCAGGAGTTGGTGGCAAATTCCCGAACACTTAATAATCGATTAACTGAATTAAAAACTTGTCTTAAAACAAAACTTGACACACAGACATGCATTTACAGACACACTAATAATCCCACACACTCACAAACATACTCGCAAACACACTCACAATCACACACACACACACACACAAAAACACTCACAAGTGCATGCACGCAAACACACACTCACACTCAGTCACAAGCATACACACAAGCACACAAACACTGACATGCTCACAAACACACACACACATACATACTCAACAGGAGAACATACTCATAAACACACACAAAAACACGCATACTCAAACACACACACTCTCTCACTCATAGACAACTCACAAACACTCTCTCTCTCACACACACACACACACACACACACTGACACTTTGACAGAAGTTATCACAGTAAAACTGAGATAATTAACACTTTCTCACCCCAAAGATAGAGCAACATCCAGAAGAGCTGATCCTGACACACCCTCACACACACACACACACTCTCTCTCTCTCATATGTATAATGTTACATAACGGCAAATATGAATATGTGTTTCTGTAAGTTGAGTCTGTGCGAGTCAGAAAAAAAAAAGGGCTCTATTTTAATGATCTAGGCACAGTCTAACTCATGGCGCAAAAGCATTTTTAAGAGTTCACACTTAGCTGATGACTGATTATAAAGCTTCCCGGGAGAGAGCCCTGAGCTCATAAGATCCTCGAGCCCGGGGCTCCCTCCTGTTTGCAAGTCGAGGGGAGTTTGAGCTCAGGTTGATCTCAAGAACTCCCCTGCTTTAGTAGCTAATGAACAGGCAGTGATTGCTCTTAGGAGATAACTAATTACGAGCATGTCTATGGTGCCGATTTGGAATAGTCAATTAGCTTAAGTTGTATGTTTTTGGACAGTGGGAGGAAACCGGGGAAACCCACGCAAGCACGGGGAGAATGTGGCTTGGTAATGACCAGAACCAAAGACGTTCTTGCAGTAAAGCAACAGTGCTAACCACTGAGCCACCATGCTACCCATCTAGGAAAGAAGGAGGAGTAGGGGTGGAAGGGGGGATTCTTCAAAACAAAGATGGCTGTCATATGGAACTCATGGTGTTTATAGTGGCTTAGGAATCGTCGGTTGGGGGCGTGGATGAAATGCTCCTGAATGAAAGTGAAAGTGCCAAACTGCAGTTAAAGTCGACAAATGCTTAATTTGGCAAATAATTGGATTACTGATGTCCATGTAAACAGTCACTGTCTTTCTCACCTGCGTCTGTGTGTTTGTTTTGCCTCTGCGAAAATCAGCGCGTGTCCAAACGGAAACTCCCATTTTTATGCAAAACCTTCCCTCTTTCCCTCCCCTGACACTCCCACCTAAACTGAGCTGGACACACCCACTTTCCTGACTCTTCTCAAACTAGAGGTGTGAAAAAATCCTGCTGAAACAGGGAGGTTTCGTGGCCCTTTAAGGGCGTACCCAGGGCCGGCACGTCCATTGAGGCGACCTAGGCGGCCGCCTAGGGCAGCGGTATAGAGAGGGCGGCATCCTCGATACCTCCCTTACCACCCACATCCTCAGTTATGTCCGTGACACCTCCCTCACCACCCGCGTCCTCAGATATATTCGTGCATAGACGACAGAATAGAGAGGGCGGCGTCAGCGACACCTCCATCAGCACCCGCGTGTCCTCAGTTATATCCGCGCAAAGGGCGGCAGAATAGAGGTCCGCAACACCCCCACGTCCTCAGTTATATCCGCGCATAGGACGGCAGAATAGAAAGCACAGTGTCCACGACACCCCCTCCCTCCCTCAGCAACCGCGCGTCCTCAGTTATATCCGCGCATAGGGCGACAGAATAGAGAGCGTGGTGTCCGCAACACCCACCTCCCTCCCTCCCTTAGCACCCCCAGGTCCTCAGTTATATCCGCGCATAGGGCGGCAGAATAGAAAGCATGGTGTCCGCGACACCCCCTCCCCCCCTCAGCAACCGCGCGTCCTCAGTTGTATCCGCGCATAGGACGGCAGAATAGAAAGCACAGTGTCCGCGACACCCCCTCCCTCCCTCAGCAACCGCGCATCCTCAGTTATATCTGCGCATAGAGCGGCAGAATAGAGAGCGTGGTGTCCACGACACCCTCCTCCCTCCCTCAGCAACCGCGCGTCCTCAGTTATATCCGCGCATAGGGCGGCAGAATAGAGAGCGTGGTGTCCGCGACACCTTCCTCCCTCCCTCCCTCAGCACCCCCAGGTCCTCAGTTATATCCGCGCATAGGGCGGCAGAATAGAGAGCGTGGTGTCCGCGACACCTTCCTCCCTCCCTCCCTCAGCACCCCCAGGTCCTCAGTTATATCCGCGCATAGGGCGGCAGAATAGAGAGCGTGGTGTCTGCGACACCCTCCTCCCTCCCACCCTCAGCACCCACGCGTCCTCAGTTAAATCCGCGCATAGGACGGCAGAAAAGAAGTCCGCGACACCTCACTTCATTTTCATAACCGGTCACTTTAGTTTTCACATTGGGGTTGAGGGCGGTGTGATCGTCCTCTGCCTAGAGCGGCAATTCAGCTTGCTCCGGCCCTGGCCGTACCCACACTATGCTATCCAAACCGTGCCCAGGCCTGTTTCCCTGATTGTGAGAAGTTTAAGTGCGCTCAATGCGCTGAGCGCGGTTTACTTGGGATTTGGCACGGTACGCTTGTGTATGAGTGCAAAACGCGCCAGAGCCCGAAACTGAAAGCGAGACGTGACTTTTAAGGGGCTGTTTCATATAGATTAATTAATCATTCTTACTGTTCAATGAACAAAAACTGTCATAGTTTATTAAAGACGCAAACCCCTCACTGCACCACAGCTGCACCTTCAGCAAACCTCCTAATTCCTGCAGCACGAGGACTTTATGATTGTTTATGAGCGGCAAAAGCAGCTGATCTGTTCGGCGAAATGTTTGACTGCATGTCACTGCTTATCAAACGATTAAAACGATAAAACTAGAGAAATCTCCACTGTGCTAAGCGACAGCGCTTACTGAACAGCCCATCATCAATGGCGTAAGCGTGCCCAGGCCCAAATGTAATGTGAGTGCGGGCCGTCGGGGGAGACAGGAGGGGGGACAAGCGTGCTTTGGCCTGGTTCAAGGCAACTGTACATAGTGTGAGTACACCCTTACAGCATGTCCGAATCTTTTTTTCTGTATGTGTCAATGTGTTTGTCTGTCTACGTGGATGTGTGTGTGTGTGTGTGTGTGTGTGTGTGTGTGTGTGTGTGTGTGTGTGTGTGTGTGTGTGTGTGTGTTTGAAAAACAGCGTTCCACTGTTCTCTTTGGTTGTGAATCAGTGTCGTTCAGGGGCTGCACTTGCAACTTTAATAGAACAAGTGTGTGAATTATGAATGTGGACAGCAGCAGAGGCTCGCTCTCTCCATCACATGACGCTCCAGAACATTCTCGCTGTTGTATTTTAAACTACAGCAGAAAAAGCTGACGGTAAAACCTTTCTTTGCCTTGTATTTTCAGCACTGAGCACATCTAAAAACATAAAAGCTCAACACCGCAAGAAACCTCAAGAGTACCACTATAAAAACCCACTTTCTAAGTCCTGTTTTTTATTTTAAATCTATTTATTGTCAATATTTTTCCTGTACAGAATAAATTATGCTTATAATTTCTCTTATATTCCATTTTAGATATTCCATTTTAGATCTTGATTACAGCCTTTTCACAGGTTAGTAGTAAGCTAATGTAATGTTAATTGCATAATGTAAATCTTGCATTTATGCTAATAAACAACTTATCAAAAGAAATATATTAATACAATTCAAATAAATAAGATATGAATTGATGTTTACTTTAAACTTAAATATATATTTAGAAGCTAATGCAGTTTGGGATTGTGCGGTCTGTGAAGGAGTCATGAGATGTCCTATTTTAGTGTCTGCATAAGTTTTCTAAAAGGGATTTTATAAGTAAATTGTGTACTTTAATACGTTTTAATATTTATATAAAAACAAAAAGTCTAAATCTGGCTGAATTAATGTTCCAGCATCATTCAGCATATTTATGTACTGTACCACAAACTTATAACAGCATTTGAAAAAATATATAAATCAAAAGCAAAGTAGTTATTTATTTAATTAATGACGTATTAAAAGAATAGTACTTAATTAATTACTAAGAAACATTTTCTAATCTACTTTAACGTAATAAACATCTTACATACTAAAATAAACATATGTCAAAATAATAACAAACAAACAAATATGTATGTATATATATATATATATATATATATATATATATATATATATATATATATATATATATATATATATATATATATATAAACTCATCAGCCACTTTATTAGGTACACCTGTCCACCTGCTCTGCAATGCAAATTTCTAATCAGCCAATCACATGGCAGCAACTCAATGCATTTGGGCATGTAGACATGGTCAAGACTATCAGCTGCAGTAAAAACTGAGCATCAGAATGGGGAAGAAAGGATTTAAGTGATTTTGAATGTGGCATGGTTGCAGGTATCAGACGGGCTGGTCTGAGTATTTCAGAAACTGCTGATCTACTGGGATTTTCAAGCACAACCATCTCTAGGGTTTACAGAGAATGAAAAAGAGAAAATATCCAGTGAGCGGAAGTTCTGTGGGCGCAAATGCCTTGTTGATGTCAGAGGTCAGAGGAGAATGGCCAGACTGGTTCTAACTGACAGAAAGGCAACAGTAACTCAAATAACCACTCGTTACAATCGAGGTCTGCAGAAGAGCATCTCTGAACACACAACACGTCCAACCTTGAGGCGGATGGGCTACAGCAGCAGAAGACCACACCGGGTGCCGCTCCTGTCAGCTAAGAACAGGAAACTGAGGCTACAATTCACACAGACTCACCAAAACTGGACAATAGAAGATTGGAGAAACGTTGCCTGCTCTGATGAGTCTCCATTTCTGCTGACACATTCAGATGGTCGGGTCAGAATTTGGCGTCAACAGCATGAAAGCATGGATCCATCCTGCCTTGTATTATCAGTTCAGGCTGGTGGTGGTGTAGTAATGGTGTGGGGGGGATTTTCCTGGCATTTTCTTGGCATTAGTACCAATGGAGCATCGTGTTAACGCCACAGTCTACCTGAGTATTGTTGTGGTGGAACGGGAGATTCACATCATGGATGTGCAACCGACGAATCTGCAGCAACTGAGTGATGCTATCATGTCAATATGGACCAAAATCTCTAAGGAATATTTCTAGTACCGGAAACTATTGAATGTACAGTATGCTATGAAGGATTAAGGCAGTTCTAAAGGCAAAAGGGGTTCAACCCAGTACTAGTGAGGTGTGAGTGGCCGGTGAGTATATATATATATATTTATATTTATATATATATATATATATATATATATATATATATATATATATATATATATATATATATATATATATATATATACTGTATAAGTATAAAGCATAACCACAACACAATTACTAATTCTTTACAATTAACATGAAAACAGTACTCTCCTTATAAATAAATATCTCAGTTATTCTAAAATAAACAGCTGCTGCCACAAATAACATTTATATGACCATACTGCATACTGTAGCTCTGACCTGCGATAAATCCAACAAAACATCAACCACATGAACCTGCACAAACAACAAAACATTACAACCATAACACTGATTTCCAAAACACACACTCACACACACACAAACACACCACTGAACACACACACACACAGCACATCAAAATTGCATAATAGTACATACCCTGAAAAACGCTACAGAGAAAAGAAACAAAACAGAATGTGTGATTACAGAAAAAGCGGTGAATTGTAAAACAAACAAGCATGACACACACACACACACATACACAGGCGCAATTATACAAACAGATAAGCAGTGATGTCTTACCGAAGAGAACAGAAAACCCTCTCCGTTCATGGCCACGTAGAGTCCAGCTTTCACACCCTGAATCGCCACGACCCGCAAACCCACCGGGATCAGATTAAACAGCGCTGAAACACAACAACACAACAGCAGAACATCTGCTGAGATCCATTTAATGCCAGCGCTGTCTCAAGTGCTTTTGTTACAGGTGAAGATACACCAATATTTTGTAACTTGATTGACATTGAGTAAAATATATATATATATATATATATATATATATATATATATATATATATATATATATATATATATATATATATATACAGTTGTCAGAATTATGAGCCCTTCTGAATTATAAGCCTCCTGTATATTTCCCCCCAGTTTCTGTTAAATGGAAAGAAGTATTTTACAACATGTTTTTAAACATAATAGTTTGTTCTGTAGTGTAGACAATCTAAAACAAATATTGTATAAAGAGGCTAATAATATCAGCCTTCAAATGGTTTAAAAAAGTTAAGAACTGCATGATTTTATTCTAGCCAAAATAAAACAAATAAGACTTTCTCCAGAAGACAAAATATTATCAGACATACTGAGAAAAATTCCTTGCTCTGTTAAACATCATTTAGAAAATATATTAAAAAAAAATAAATAAATAAAAATCAAAGGGGGGCTAATAATTCTGACTTCAACTATATATATATATATTTTTTTTTATATATATATATATAATATAATTTTGACTTTAACTGTATTTGAAAAAAAAAAATCTGTCAGAAAAGTTCACACAACAAGGTTTATCCAATTAGTATTTTTAAAGAGTGTCCTATAAAGACTTAAAGCTGCAGAATGTAGGATTGACATGCAATCCTAGTGGTTGAATTAGTTATTGGATTCCAAATATCGGAGCGGGTTTTTTCACCCAGCACCTCCTCCAAAGCCCAGGCAGGTTGCCAGATTGATAACACAAACAGGAGTGAATGTGTTTGACTATCAAGCGTTACACTGTCAGCTGCTCGGCTAATGCTTATGTTTGAAATATTTGTATTATTTGCTATTTAAAAACTAGCTTATGTGTTTTTTATGACTCTGAAACTGCGTCTTATTTTAGAGGCTGCTACTGTCTTCAAAAGGGACACCTTTTCTCCTATCCCCGCATATATTTAGGCAGCTTTCATGACTAAAATCAGGGGTGTCCAAACTCAGTCCAGAAGGGCCAGTGTCCTGCATATTTTAGTTCCAACCCCAATCAAACACATCTGAACCAGCTAATAAAGCTTATTAGGTATACAAAAACTTCCAGGCTGGTGTGTTAAATGAAGTCTGAGCTAAACTATGCAGGACACCGGCCCTCCAGGTCTGAGTTCGGACACACCTGACTTAGATAAAATATACAGTTTTCTGTCAAGGCAACCCATGGTGCTGAAATATAACTGGCTAAACTGTGAGTGGGCGGAGTTTCTGATCAAAACAAAGGCAGACATTCAACAATGGTACGCACATTCCCAAATGCAGAATAACTGACTTCAGCATTGTTCCTCAGACAAACAAGTACATTCGCTTAGCATGTTTTCCAAGCGTCTGCAAACATATTATGGTCCTTTTTATGATTCCAAGCAGATTTTCTGCGTCTCAAAGAACAGGTGTTTCACACACACAGCACAGCATTATTCAAAGGAGGATTGAGGGATAGAATAAGAGAGAAATAAAGGTTGTGAGTTTCAGAGGAAGGTTTTCAGCTCTCGTGTCACTGCTGCAGATTCAGAACCAGTGCGTAAAAATCCACAGGCAGCGGAGGAGGATCAGATCAGAACTGTGTGTGTGTGTGTGTGTGTGTGTGTGTGGGATTGAGAGCTCAACATGAGAGAGAATTCATGTTTATAATTCTATTCATCTAATGAGCAAGAGAGAGAAAGAGTGTGTATACAGTACCTTGTATTCCTAACGCTGTGGAGACCAAATATCTTCACAAGAATAGCAATAACAGTAACATTTGACCTCATGGGGATATTTTGGTGCCCATGAGAAAAAAGGCTCACAAATCAGACAGAATTAAGCATTTTGAAAATGTAAAAATGCAGATTGTTTCCTGTAAGGGTTGGATTTAGGGGTAGAGTATAGAAAATACAGGCTGTACAATATAAAAATGACTAATCTTGTGGGATGTCCCCATAAAGATAACTGTACAATTGTGTGATAACTGAAAATTCTGGCAGCAGCGAAAATAATTCATGATGGCAGTCCTTTTATTTATTTATTTTATTTATTCATTAACTATTATTTTCATATTTTATTTAAAAAATGTAGATTATTATTATTGGTTGTTTTTGTGTTATTTCAAGCAAATTCATTCTATAGGTTTAAAACTAATTTTTGAAGCTGCATCACATCGATTAGATACTTGCGTGTATTTCAGCGTGGAATTGAATTGAATTGAATTTTATTTGACATATTTTAGACAAACTGTACAAAAAGTATTCCATACACTTTGTTAAAAAAATCTGTCGAGGATAAAAACACAATAAAGCCCTGGGCTTATTTCCATTGTGGTCTTCTGTTAAATAAGACTGGATGTCTGTACCGGTGAGTAAATTGTGACGTCTCTAAGTGTGCAGCATTAATTCATTAACACTATTGCGTATGAGGTGAACCTTCGTTAATATGCATGATAGCTTCGAAGACTGTTTTTACCTGTTACAGTGTTCAGACGGCAGAGAGACACTACGTTGTGTTGCCAAAAACAGGTGGAATAACAAGAATTGACGACACGGGTCGTCAGTGTTGCGCTTATTAATGTGCTGCAATGAAGGTTTTGTTTTCATTTCCCCAATATGAGAGAGCAGCTGGACTGGTGTGTGGACTACAGTGCATGCGACAGAAACATGTTTATAAGGACTTTTCTCATCTGGAAATGGTGAAATCTGGATTTGCCGCTCGTCTACTTGTAAAAAAGACGCAGCTCTAGTTGGTGTTGATTGTCCTGTCTCTACAGATTTGGTAAGTGAGCGATCAGCAGGGCCAGACAGAATCTGAGGACGTTTTTTGCTATTTCTGCTGAGAATTTTGGTAAAAATCTGCGGATTTCTGCGGAATTATTTTGGGAGTATCCAGCGGAGTATCATAACTTAGACCTTAATATATTAAATAAAAAGTAATAAATTACTGAATAAAAACTGAAAAAATTCAGATTCACACATTTACTCAAGTAAATAAACTGAATTAATGATGGGCTAAAAATCTGCAGGAATCTGCGGAAAATCTGCGGAATTCTGCGTGCGCAGATTCCGGTAGGCCTAGCGATCAGTGCTCTTTGTTAGTTTATTCAGAGGCAAAGTTAGTTTGTATGGTCAGCAGTACTCTTTCAGTGTTTAAAGACAGACCTTAGTCAAAATGATTTAGTTACTAAGTTTACAGTACGTTAATATCACTACAATATTATGGACTGAAAGATCCACTGTCAATGCTGCTCTCCGAGTATAAACATGTACACACCGCAATCAAACTATTACCGTTGTGTAGAATTTTTGCCGCATTTTGTGACAGGATCGTCAATACACACTAGTCTATATACAAACGGCTTTCTGAAGCTACCTACTGAGTGCATCTAAGTTACAGAGAAATGCAGAGGTTTTTTTTTTCATATGCCGTGCCGGATCAAACACTCCAATAAAACTAAACTTTTCCACCAGTTCCTCACATCCAATATCTCGTTTATCGAGAGGGCATGCAGGAAATGCTCCTAAATGAAAGTGAAAGTGCCGAACTGCAGTTAAAGTCGACATATTATTAATTTGGCAAATAATTGGATTACTGATGTCCATGTAAACACAGTCACTGTCTGTCTCCCCTGCGTCTGTGTGTTTGTTTTGCCACTGTGAAAATCAGCGCATGTCCAAACGGAAACTCCCATTTTTATGCAAAATCTTCCCTGTTTCCCTTCCCCGACACTCCCATTTAAACAGAGCTGGACACACCCACTTTTCTGACTTTATCCAAACTAGAGGTGTGAAAACATCGTGCTGAAACAGGGGGTTTGTGGCCCTTTAAATTTGGTGCATGTATGAAAATATTATTTTGGTGGTATAAAATAATAATTAACAGTAATAATTTAATGACTAACAAATACCTAACAAAAAATAATACATAAAACACAGAAAAGCAAGGAAATGCAGAATTTAGGTAAAGAATGGCAATATTCACTCAGTTCAAAGACTAATGAGAAGCATCAAGAATCAATAAAAAATGCAATAATGAAAGCAATAATAACACTGTATTGTTTATGACCATAAAAACAGGTATAAACCAATATGCTGGCTATTCAATTTTGAACAGTCCCGATGTTTTACGTCTTGAGTTTTTAATGCGTTTAGATCTGCTATGTACTGTATGTATAAAGGAAAATGTAACAAGTAGAACCGAAATCATGGGGCTCTTAAGAAGTAATCTTTATGAAACAATCTATGGAATTACCGTCGAAACGAAAAACTAAAAAAATAAGTGGATTTGCATTTTTTTCTCTCTACTGCTTATTCATCAGTTTTGCAGGAAGTCAAGCAGATTCTGCCTGTCCTGGGTTTCAGTTGTCTGGCTGATCAATATTCTCACTTTAGATGAAAACATGTTTGCCCACAGTTGTCTGATCGGGTTATAGGAGAATTCCCTATGGTGTGAAAACCACACAATATGCTGTTCACTGAAACTGTCTTCATAAACAATGCCATGCATTCACTTGTATTACACTTACACTGGATTCTGATTGGTTACTGACATTCCAAGGTATGTTATTCCCAGATTACAACCAATTAAATTAATAAAACAAGCTCATCTGGGTTCTACAAATCACCCTGACCTTTCGTGAATATGTCCACATTTATGCACTGTTAAAAAAAATCTGTAAAAGCATTCAACAGAATAGCTGCATGGCCTCCAGAGATACATAAGTGCATACATACATAACAGACTTTACAGTAAAAATTAATTAAACAGTTTATTACTGTTCATAAATTGCATTTAAACTGTGGAAAATTGATAAACTGTGAAACTATAGACTTAAATGTCCAACTTTCAGGTTAATCGCCATAAACTTTTTTTTTTGTAAAATTGCTCCGTGCAGTTACAGTAATTTACTTTAAATACAGTTTTCCATATGTTTCCATATATTTCCTGGTTAGTGTATACTCCATCAGCTGTTTTCATTTCTGTCAGCTTTGGGTTTTTTTCTGGCGCCATCTTGTGATGGAATAATGCGCGGATTAGTGTATACTCCATCAGCAGTTTTTGTTTTAGTCAGCTTTGTGTGTTTGACTGTTTGGCGCCATCTTGTGTCTAAATAATGCGTAGGTTAGTGTATACTCCATCAGCTGTTTTCACTTCTGTCAGCTTTGTGTTTTTGTCTGGCGCCATCTTGTGTCTGAATAATGCGCGGGTTAGTGTATACTCCATCAGCTGTTTTTGTTTCTGTCAGCTTTGTGTGTTTGACTGTTTGGCGCCATCTTGTGTCTAAATAATGCGCAGGTTAGTGTATACTCCATCAGCTGTTTTCACTTCTGTCAGCTTTGTGTTTTGTCTGACGCCATCTTGTGTCTGAATAATGCACGGGTTAGTGTATACTCCGTCAGCAGTTTTTGTTTCTGTCAGCTTTGTGTGTTTGACTGTTTGGCGCCATCTTGTGTCTGAATAATGCGCGGGTTAGTGTATACTCCATCAGCTGTTTTCGTTTCTGTCAGCTTTGCGTTTTTGACTGTTTGGCGCCCTCTTGTGTCTAAATTATGCGCAGGTTAGTGTATACTCCATCAGCTGGTTTCGTTTCTGTCAGCTTTGTGTTGTGACTGTTTTGCGTCATCTTGTGTCTAAATAATGCGCAAGTTAGTGTATACTCCATCAGCTGTTTTCGTTTCTGTCAGCTTTGTTTTGACTGTCTGGCGCCCTCTTGTGTCTGAATAATGAGCAGGTTAGTGTATATTCCATCAGCTGTTTTCGTTTCTGTCAGCTTTGTGTTTAATTAAATAATTATTAAACTATTATAGCTCAAAACAATATTTTTGTGTCTAATGTTTATGGCAAGTAGCAATGTAAAAAAGGGGGTAAAGTACATATAGGACAGTTGTTTTTGCAGAATAAAAGCGTTCAGTCTTATACAACAGTGCTCCGCTTGGTTTGAGGCTGCATTAAAAAAAATCAGGCTTTATTCTATCATAACAACCGACTACATGTACATTACTCCTTACTTTTTAAATCCAACGCAAAAACAGTTTGAGCTTAGAACTTTTAATGCAATGCTTTTCAGCTAACATTCTAGTAGTTAAATGTGATTAAGAGTGCATCCCATGTTGACTTTAACACTGAATCTCTTGTAAGACTCGAGCGTGTTTCACGTGTTTCGGACAATGACTGCATTTAAGCCTGTTGGACTCGCTAATGTGAGTTGCGCAGATAAGAAGGAAGACAGTGCAATTCAAAGGCATTTCAGAGGAGATTCAAACATGAGTGGGCACCTTCACCACAGAGAGAATACAGGAGCTGGAAGAGAGATGAACGCTTCGAAATCCTCTGCTTTATAAGTAAAACATCCTTCTCCAACTCCCTGGGGAGATGAGCTCTCAAATCTGTGTGTGTATGTGTGTGAGTGAGTGAGTAATGCAAATGTAGATCTGAGGAAATACACATAACTGCGAGATCAGGCAAAATCTCAAACACACACATAAAACTTGTATAACTATCTTTACGGGGACTGAATGATTTTTATACGGTATTTGCAAGCTGTATATTCTATATTCTAGCTCTAAACCCAACTCTCACAGGAAACTATCTGCATGTTTACATTTTCCAAATACTTCATACTGTGTGATTTATGAGTCTTTTTCTCATGGAGACCAAAAAAAATGTTGCCACAAAGGAAAAATGTACTGGTAATGCTATACTTGTGGGGACATTTTGGTTTGTACAATGTCAGAAATACAAGATATACACTCACTCACTCACTTACAGGTCGAATTTCAGAAGAAAGTTTCTTATAAATGACTGAAATCTACTTTAGGAGTCTCATTGAAACTCCAAGTGTTTTTACAAGAAAGAAGTTAAAGGCCTTCAAGTCTTTGGATGCCTACAATGTTGTTCTGTGTGGTCATGTGAAAGAAATTATGTCTCATGATGACCAGATTCAAAACTATGTAGTGCTAAAAACCGAGGCTCTGCCTAGGCAAAGACAAGGAAAGAAGACGAACCTTTACAAGGCCTGGCTAATCATCAACAAGCAAAACTACTGCATTCTGACAGCGAACTGCACCTGTACAGCAGGGTATGTGAACGCACATCTTTACATTTCACTCTAAGCATTCAGTGTCTGCAGTTTACTTACCCATATTTAACTGTTTTTGCTGAAATCATTGCTGCAATCAAAAACCAGTAATATGATTCAGCATAGCGTGAACTTACCTATTGCAACTGGTCTTTTTTTGCAACCGGTATGCGCTGTTGATCCCCAGTGACACCATGTGTGATGTACTGTAGGTTGGTAATTCCCCTATAGCTTTCAGGTAAACTCACAGCGGCTTATTATAAGAATTTCTCAATCATTTTGTTCCACAGTTGGCGTAAGAAGGAACATAGAAACATTATCTGACTAACAACAAGCAGCTAAATGTGTCTGGAAAAGTATTCATAGACAGCATAATTGTGAATGCGTCTGATTGGTCGGAGTAGACATCCCACATCAGCGTATTCTAAATGTGAGCACTCTCTTTATCTGGCAATTTCTGCGTTCACACAGAGCAGCATTCTGGCTAATTACCGGTAATGTTACAACTTCTCTTTGCAGTAAATTGCCAGAGCAAATTTACCAGTATTTTAAAAAAGGGCCTGTTTACACATGATCCCTTTTCAGAAAATTGCCGCAAAAAAGTCTGTATGTGTGAAAGGGGCTTATGAATGGACTTTTTCAATGTTATTTTAAAAATAGAACAGTGTTGGAATAAACATTCTAAAAACAGAACAGGAATTTTTAGAATGTAAATAGAATGTTTACTGAAGCTTTTGATCTCTTTAGAATGTCCTCGGTTAATAAGAGTAGCATATTTCACTTTCTGCTATTTCTGCAACACCCTCCTCCTAACCGTCCTTAGTTTTCCTTTCGGATATGAGAGTCTATCAGTTTCTGACACAGAGGACAGTGGGAACAGAGGGAGAAAGACTCACTGTAGTCGCTGTTTTCATCTTTGGTCCCGCTGATGGTTCCGTCCGGCTGCATCGTCAAGTAAAATCCCTGCTCACTGAAGAGCCTGGTCACGATCCCCTTCAGTTGAGGCTCTGAAACACACACAAACATCGTATTAAATAAGACTTACACTTACAATTGTGGGACATAAACTGAGAATTGTGGGATACAAACTGGAAATTGTGGGATATGAACTGGGAATTGTGGGATATAAACAGGGAATTGTGGGACATAAACTGAGAAGTGTGGGATTTAAACTGGATATTGCAAGATTTAAAATGGAAGTTGTGAAATATCATCTATGAATTGCAAGATACAAACATTGTATAAATTGCAGGATATAGTCTACGAATTGCCTAAAATATAAACTGGGAATTGTGGAATAAAATCTGGGACTTGTAGAATATAGACTGAGAATTGTGGGATATAAACTGGGAATAGCAAGATTTAAACTGGGAATTGAGGGATATAAGTTTAGAATTATGGGATATAAGCAGGGAATTGTTGGATATAAACTTAGAATTGTGGGATATTAAGCAAGAATTGTGGGATATAGATTGGTAAACGTGGGTAAGAACTGCAAAATATGAATATGAAATATAAAGCGGGAATTGCTAGATGTAAACTGGCAATTGTTGGATATAAACTAGAATTGTGGAAAATAAACTTTGAATTGTGGGATTTAAACTGGAATTGCGGTATATAAAGTTGGAATTGTGGGATATAACCTGGGAATTGCAAGATATAAACAAAAAATTGCAAGATTTTTAACTGGGAATTGAGGGATATACATTTAGAATTGTGGGATATAAGCAGGGAATTGTTGGATATAAACTTGGAATTCTGGGATGTAAACTAACAATTGCAAGATTTAAACTGGGAATTGCGTAATATAAACGGAGAATTGTGAGATTAAAACTAAGAATTGCCAGATTTAAACTGGGAAAAGTGAGGTTGGGAATTGGGACAAGATATGAATTAGGAATTGCAGGATATAAACAGATATAGACTAAACTGGGAATTGTGGAATATACATTTGGAATTGTGAGATACAACCTGTGAATTGTGGTACATAAACTGGAATTGTGGAAAATAAACTTGGAATTTTGGGATTTAAACTGGAATTGAGGGATATAAAGTCAGAATTTTGAGATATATATGTGTGATATAAATTAAAATTGTGGAATATAAACTGGGAACTGCGGGATTTAAATTGGGAATTGTGGGGCTTAAACTGGAAATTGAGGGATAATAAGTTATAATTGTGGGATGTAACCATGACTTGTTCGAGATAAAATTGCAATAGAGGGATGTAAACTAAGAATTGCAGGATATAAACTGGGAAATGTGTTATATAAATAAAGAATTGTGATATTTAAATGGGATATTGTGTGCTATAAAGTAAAATTGCATCATTTAAACAAGGTGGGAATAGTAAAATAAAAAATAAGAACTGTAAGATATGAACTGGGAATTGTGGTACATACACTGTGAATAGCAAGATAAAGTGTTGCTATTGTAAAAATGGAAACATAAAATGAGAATTTTTTCACATCACGTAACAAAAACTAACCTTTAAACCACTCACAAACAAGCAGAAGCTTTAAGTGGAATATAGACAGTCCATCATAAACATCTGCATTCAAAATAAATGAATTAAAAAAGGACCTGTCGCGCTACCAAAACGCCAAGTGCTGCTAGCCAATTAAAACGTGTTAATTGTTTCAGTACCTTGATAATTATGTTAGTAAACCCGCTCCCCTTCCGCTCTGACATCTGTGACACCGTCTCACTCCCAGCATCCTTTCAAGACTTTCACAGCAATATTTAGTATTAAAAAGGTCACCGACTATAAAAAGATCTCAGAAATTTGAATTACAGACACTCTGCTGCAACATTTCTCATCTGAGAGGAGCTCAGTCAACCAGTATGAACCGAGTTACAAGAAAACGTAGTCAAACGACACAGAAATGGTAAAACAAAACGAGAAGCACAATATAATGTTACAGATAAAACGGTTTGCTCTCCTGTGAAATTGTAATTCTTTTTCAAATATTTCCCAAGAGCTGTTTAACAGAATATTTTTTCAACACACTTTTAAAAATAATAGTTCATTCATTCATTCATTCATTTTCCTTCGGCTTAGTCCCTTTATTCATCAGGGGTCGCCACAGCGGAATGAACCGCCAACTATTCCAGCATATGTTTTACACAGCAGATGTTCTTCCAGCTGCAACCCAGTACTGGGAAACACCCATACACTCTCACATTCACACACACTCATACACTGCAGCCAATTTAGTTTATTCAATTCCAAAATACATTGCCTGTGTTTGGACTGTGGGGGAAACCAGAGCACCCAGAGGAAGCCTACGCCAACTTGGGGAGAACATCCAAACTCCACACAGAAATGCCATCTGGCAAAGTCGAGACTCGAACCAGCGATCTTCTTGCTGTTTAACACTGAATAAAGCACATGGGGTTTTCCTGAAGTGATCATTGTCAGTTTATCCTGTTGTTCAGCGGTGAGAAATTAAAGCCGTTTCTAAAGTATAAATTTCAGGTGTTGCTTAGGACAAAACTCCTTTTAATATAGAAAATATTTCTTCTATGGCGTGCCATTGTTTACATTTAGAACACGATTTAAATCAGCCCCAAGTCAGCCTTTAGGCTCGAGATTGGCTCCATTGGTCGTCAATCTGGCAACCAGCGCTTGCGTTTGTTTTGATCCAGGAATGCAATACCTAGTTCAACCACAGGGTGTCAAACTAACTAACTGCACCTTTAAGGGGGTTATTAATATTGACCTTATAAAACAATTCATTCATTTTCTTTTCGGCTTAGTCCCTTTATTAATCCGTGGTCGCCACAGCGGAATGAACCGCCAACTTATCCAGCATATGTTTTACACAGCCGATGCCCTGCGACCCATCTCTAGGAAACATCCATACACACTCTTTCACACTCACACTTTGGACATATGCACTGCATGTCTTTGGATTGTGGGGAAAACCGGAGCACCCAGAGGAAACTCATGCGAACCCAGGGAGAACATGCAAACTCCACACAGAAACGCCAACTGACCGACCCGAGGCTCGAACGAGCGACCTTCTTGCAGTGAGGCGACAGCATACCAACTGCACCACTGCGTCGCTAAAATAATTTGTAAATATATTAAAAAATAAAAGAAACAAGACTTTCTTTATATATATATATATATATATATATATATATATATATATATATATATATATATATATATATATAAAGAAAGTCTTGTTTCTTTTATTTTTTTATATATTTATATTAATATATATATATAATAAAAAACACTGAGGAAAATGGAAAATGTCCTTACTCCATTAAAAATCATTAATTAAAATGGAAAATAAAAAATAAATAATTTAAATGTTACAAGAGGGCTAGTAATTTTGTCTTTAAATGCACTGAAAAAATATATATCTTTTTTTTATGTAAGTGGTTGAATTTAAACACATTAAGTTGAGCATTACTAAATTAGTTTGCGTAAATTCAGCCCATATAAATTGTTGCTTTAAAATAATGAGCATAATAAATCAGTGTTTTTAGTTTAATGCAGCGTGCATAAATTACTTGCACACAATTAATAAAACAAAAAACGCAAAACACGATTTTCTGGCATCAAACTCTCCAACAGTGCACAGGTGATGCGTGGAGCGCGCGCGCGCGCGCGTTTTTCTGGAGCTCCGCGCGCACAGGTGCGTCAGTGCACAAGGTGTAAATGAACTGACCTGGTTTCCTCCGCACGGGTCGCTTTTTCCCACTGCAAAACCGGACTTTGCCGAAGAGTCCGAACAGGTGCCGCTCGCACAGTGAGCCCCGGCCGGTGGGCTCTTTACCGGGGCTGGAGCGGCGCTTTCCGGTCGCCGCTCGTTCACTGTTGGACTCGCGCGCCTGGCGTTTCTGTCGAATGAGCGAACTGGCGATCGCCGCAGCCATATCACGGCGCAAGGAGACACACGGGTCCGGTCGGGCAGATTCTGTGCAGATTCCCGGTGCAGAGCACAGGCGCGGGGGAGCGGGCGCGCGCAGTCATGCACCGGAGCATGAGCGAAACCGATAGACTCGCGGTTTCTTACCACGGAAAGCACTTAGAGTTACATAACCGCACAATTAGACCACATAACAACACACAGAGACTGTCCCAAAAAACGAGAGGTCCTAACGGGAGCGTCAGTTATTCATGACTCCTGTCAGATATGTGCAGCTGGAATGACGGTCGACGCTTGTGAACTTCTCATCAAAAAATCATCCGCGAAGTCCGGTTTGCTCTCAACATGTGGATCCGAGAGTCCTCAGCCCATGTCTGAGTGGAGAGCCCGGAGTCCAGAGAACAACTGAACTGAGGATCCTTCAAGAGGCGTCTCTCCAGATGAAGAGATGATGGAGCTCAGAGAGATGCTGAGAGAGAGAGAGATGGGAGGGGAGGGATGTGTGTGTGTGTGTGTGAGAGAGAGAGAGAGAAGAGAGAGAGAGAGAGAAATGTGTGTGTGTGTGTCTGTATTTGTGTAAGTTTATATGATGTGTGTGTATTTTTGTGTTTGTGTGTGTGCCTGTATCTGTGTGATGTTTGTGTGTGTGAGATGTGTGTGTGTGAGTGTTTGTGTGTGTGTGTGTGTGTGTGTGTGTTTGTATTCGTGTGAGTTTGAGTGATCTCTGTGTGTGTGTGTGTGTGTGTGTGTGTGTGTGTGTGTGTGTGTGTGTGTAAGAGAGAGAGAAATGTGTGTGTGTGTCTGTATTTGTGTGAGTTTACAGTATATGATGTGTGTATTTTTGTGTTTGTGTGTGTGCCTGTGTTTGTGCGTGTGAGATGTGTGTGTGTGTGTGTTTGAACAGAAGGAAAAGGAGAGAGATACTAAAAGAGAGTATGTGTATTTGTGTGTGGTGTTCGTGTGAGATGTATGTGTGTAAGTGTGTGGTCGAACAGAAGGAAAAAGAGAGAGATGCTGAAAAAGAAAAAGACAAGAGCGGGAGTGATGTGTGTGTGTGTGTGTGTGTGTGTGTGTGTGTGTGTGTGTGTGTGTGTGTGTGTGTGTGTGGTCGGATAGAAGGAAAAAGAGAAGGAGAGCGACTCGACTGGGAACAGAGGCGGGAGGTCAAAGCAACAGCTTTCCCGAAAAATGACACAGTCGCAGCGGGAGCATAACAGAGTCCTGAAGCTGAGACTAAACTTGTTGGCTTTTCAGACAAGCGCATATCCTTATCCTTAAACCAGTGGTTCTCAAACTTTTTTCACCAAGTACCACCTTAGAAAAAAATCGTCTCTCCAAGTACCACCTTACGACGCTATTTTTTAACCAGTATTAAAAAATAGCGTTGTAAGCATAATTAAGCAGCTACAGGTGTGCACAGTTTTAAAACGATGCAGATTACTTCCTATTAGTAAGAATATGTGTTATTGTCAGTCACTTTAAACATTTGAAATAGTCTGAACATTAACTGTGCTTGCAGATAAAAAAAAAAAAAAGTTTTAGTTAAAATGTGCTTTTAAAAGTTCATAAAAAAATGGCGCTGTTCTTAAAAAGTAAAAAGAAAACTGCTGTACTTAAATCTAAAGCATTCATAGTAGCCTATTCATCAAAAGCTGGAAATGCTGCTTGGACCTTATAAATATAGGCTATATGTCATATTCATACACTTTCAGACAAATCTTGAAATAAATGTTAAATGTACATATGACAGGGTTCACACAGGCACAGCCTAATGAAAATCGATTCCAGCACCTATTTTTTTTTATTCAAGACTGACATGCTATGTATTGAAGACCTGAAATGTATTCTCAGCAACCCATAAAACATTGCATAGGAATAGATACAAATAAAAACCATTAATAATAATATTTATTAATCATATATTAATAATATAATAAACCTGCACTAAGTGCTTGTGAAATTTTTTTTGTACTCAAGTAAAAATACTATTACACTGCTAAAATAACAAAGATTTTAGTAAATAATACTAATATTAGGTAAAAGTACAAATTACTCTTTTAAAAATTACTAGTTGGTTACTTTTGAAAAAAAATCTGATTTTCATTATGAAATCACTTTTTTTTTAAGTGTAAACCTGATTTAATAGTTTGATTGCTTACATCCCAAAGCTACTTGTATAATTTGCACTAACAAAGGAAGTATAGTCAATTTTTCCTTTCATGACAATTAATCTTTTTCAATAGCACTGGTAAAACTACCAAATAATCTTTAAGGCCATAGAGACGCTTTTTGCCCATTTTTAAAAAAAATATATTTTTAAGCTTTGAAAGGTTAAATTAAAGTAAATGGTAAAAAGATTTAAATTTAGCCTTTTATTTACATATTTTACACTATTTTCTTTACAATATGGCAAATTTGTTTCTTAAATAGCTGTACATCACATGTAGATTTTATTTTACACTTGATCTTAATCTAAAATAGAAATGTAAAAAATACAAGTACACTGTCAGTAAAAAAATAAAACAAATGACTTCATTTTACTTGAGGTATTTGAAATATGACGACACTACATTTATCAAAGCAGTGCTTTAAGAGCCTTATTGTAAATTGTGATAAATAAACAATAAGTAGGCTAACAATGGATTGCTTTGACCTGTAATGCTTTAGGACAGATCAGAATACAGCTAAATGTATAAATCACACAAATACCTCATCTAGAAACATTTCCAGCATAATTATTTAGTGGTAAAGAAATAAAAAATGTTCCACCTTTGCTAAAAGTAAGTTTCACTTCACAACACAGCCAAATAAGAAGACCATTAGCATTGTCATCGATCATGTATCAATCTATTTCCAAATATTTGATAACTTTGAATACTTTTGACTAAATTTAGTTAAGGAGCAAAGATAAATAATGTCTACTTTAATAGTGGAAAGATCGCGATTGTATTCTATCTGAGCACACACGCGATCATCAGAGCACTTGCAGTTCATTTTAAAAAAGCCTATTTAAGAGCTCGCATATCTGTTTTAGCGATTTGCGTACATGAATGCGCTCTCGTGTTAAAATAAAGCACTCGCCGCATTTGCAGAAATGAGTAATTGCGCAATACCTCCATTCCCGCGCCGCAATTCAGACTGTGTTTAGAGGAGTGACAGGTCAGAGGCGAGTCGACTGGCTGTCGGAGAGCGAAACGTGTATGAAGATCATCAAATAGGCAGGAAATAAGTCCGCGGTTTAATTACTCTGCTAGACATCTCTGTAGTGAAAACATCCGAGAAGCATTATTCCAACAAAGCATTTGTTTTTAAGTTGTTTTTTCTGTCTCTGCAACACAGAAAGCCTTTGTCCCGCCCTTACATTTCACGCAACTAGACAAGGTCGACTGTGATTGGCCACTTTTCATGTCAGTCAAATCACGCTTCAGAATCAATTCTTAAACTTCGGAAACTGATTTTCAGCAGCTTATGACACAATGCACTAAAAAAAACACTCTAAGCACAGCGTTGTGATCGTACGCTTCACAAAACAGCCAATGCTGATCACATCAATGTTATATTACGCATTAAAGGATTAAAAGTTTTAATAGTTTCTTTCATTATTCAGCGATTCCTCCGCGTACCACTAGGAGGAAGCCCGCGTACCACTAGTGGTACGCGTACCACAGTTTGAGAACCACTGCCTTAAACCATGACCAAAAACCCAGCCATGCCTGAACAAAAGGACATAAACAGTGTTTCTCACTGGACAGATTGGTGTTTGTGTCCCGGGCATGGCCTAAACTGTAAAAGTGCCCACATTTATGCTCTGACTCTCCCATAATACTTATGAGAGATTTATACTCATGGTGAATTCGAAATGACCAGTCAAGACATTCCAAGGTATGTTATGTCCATAAAACAACCGCTGAATAACACAAGTTCATCTGATCAGTTGTTTTCGTTTCCATCAGCGTTGTAATTTTGACTGTTTGGCGCCATCTTGTGTCTGAATAATACTCAGGTTAGTGTATACTCCGTCAGCTGTTTTCGTTTCTGTCAGCTTTGTGTTTTTGACTGTATTTAGCACCATCTTGTGTCTGAATAATGTGCAGGTTAGTGTATACTCCATCAGCTGTTTTCGTTTCTGTCAGCTTTGTGTTTTTGACTGTATTTAGCACCATCTTGTGTCTGAATAATGTGCAGGTTAGTGTATACTCCATCAGCTGTTTTCGTTTCTGTCAGTTTTGTGTTTTTGAATGTTTGGTGCCACCTTGTGTCTGAATAATGTGCAGGTTAGTGTATACTCCATCAGCTGTTTTCGTTTCTGTCAGCTTTGTGTTTTTGAATGTTTGGCTCCATCTAGTGTCTGAATAATGCACAGGTTAGTGTATACTCCATCAGCTGTTTTCGTTTCTGTCAGCTTTGTGTTTTTGAATGTTTGGCGCCATCTTGTGTCTGAATAATGCTCAGGTTAGTGTATACTCCATCAGCTGTTTTCTTTTCTGTCACCTTTGTGTTTTTGAATGTTTGGCGCCATCTTGTGTCTGAATAATGCGCAGGTTAGTGTATACTCCATCAGCTGTTTTCGTTTCTGTCAGCTTTGTGTTTTTGTCTGGCGCCATCTTGTGTCTGAATAATGCGCAGGTTAGTGTATACTCCATCAGCTGTTTTCGTTTCTGTCAGCTTTGTGTTTTTGTCTGGCGCCATCTTGTGTCTGAATAATGCGCAGGTTAGTGTATACTCCATCAGCTGTTTTCGTTTCTGTCAGCTTTGTGTTTTTGTCTTGCGCCCTCTTGTGTCTGAATAATGCGCAGGTTAGTGTATACTCCGTCAGCTGTTTTCGTTTCTGTAAGCTTTGTGTTTTTGTCTTGCACCCTCTTGTGTCTGAATAATGCGCAGGTTAGTGTATACTCCATCAGCTGTTTTTGCTTCTATCAGCTTTGTGTTTTTGTCTGGCGCCCTCTTGTGTCTGAATAATGCGCAGAATAGTGTATACTCCATCAGCTGGGTATCTCATAAACTGCAAACGGCTGTTTGTCCATACGAAAATGCAGTATCAGGTGACTGAAACCGATACTTTCTGAAAACTTCGCCCAGGGTGTTTATTTCAACAAAATTCCAGGTACGGTGTTTCTGATTCGCTTACACTCATCATGGGTTCACACCAAATGCAAAAGATACGATTGAGACAAATTACGCACGTTTGCAGCAACATGCCACATATTCAGTGTCGTTCGCACCATGGGACGGTAATCTGCCTATGGTACCAAATTTACATTGACTTCTATGCATTTTACAAATGCAAGTACTTAATGAACCCAGCATAAGTTTTATCGCCCCCTGTTGGTTCGACATGCCCATGCCATCTATCATAGTGCATTTTTGCGAATAAACTATAAAGCAATAAAGTACGTATACCAACAAACTACTGATGTTTTATGATCAATTTTATGATCAATTGTGTACAAAATAAAAGTTTGTATGTGTGCGTACTACTATGTATATTTATTATGGATGTAAAAATGCACACATACAAGCATATATTTTAGAAATGTGAACATATTTAAATAAAAAAAATTATATATATAATTATTATATATAGAAAATGTTTGAATGAATACATATATATATATATATATATAAACATGTTCTATACATGTACATGCATATAACTATGTATGTGTGCATTTATACAAACTAAATATACACAGTAATCACAAAACTATACTTTTTTTGTATGCAATTTGTCACAATTAATTGTTTAACAGCACTATAAACCAAACATTTCAGAGAAATGAACTGCTTTTTGCCACTTTGCAGATTGTCTACAAGCAGAAACAGCTATTTTACACTAACACAAGTTTGACATTTACAAAAAAAAGGATAACAGGTGGCATTACTGAAAAAAAATTAGTGCAGTTTCAGCATAAATAGGATGTTTTTACAACACTCACAAGCTGTCGAGTCCAAAACTAATGTTGCAAATAAATCAATACAATGCAGAATCTTGCAAATGGACATTATTGAGCCAGCATCATTAGGACCCAGTTTAATTAGGGCAATTCAAAACTGCATTCACGAATGGCGCAGCTTCATATGATTGCGTTTTGTGAAGATCAGGGTTGATGTGTGTGTGTGTGTGTTTTCTGATGGAGCAGCTGTCACTGATGCTGACTCAGGTATCAATATCGTATCGAATATACACAAACACACAGAGCTGTCAGGTGCTGAGAGATGCTTTCTGAAGTCTCCAGTAAAGAGGCCAATCACTGTGACCCAGATACATCATTCAACCTTCATCACACAACACTGATTATTTTATCACTGAGAGAGAAAGACTGGAGAAAAGAGAGAAAGAGAGGAGGTCTATCTATAGTCTGCGCTGAGTAGGCCAGTAGTATACTTGTGCATGCTAGTTCACACACTCTCACACACACATCACTGTAAAAGAAATCCGTAAATTTGCAGTTTTTCTGTATTTTTGGATTCATGTTTTTAGTTTTTCCGCTTTATTGATGCTTTTGAATTGCATTATGGTATCTTAATCTTTCTTCCAGCAATTGTTAACCTTGAAAAGTTCAAAAAGGTGGCTTTTATAAACATTTTTGAAAGTTTAAAGTGCTATATTTTCTGGGTTGGTGTTGTATATTACGCTACAAAAGCCTTTTAATAAACTGCAGCACATTTTCTGTTATTTTACAGACTTATATCTCTATATATTATTATTTATTACACATATTATTTCAAACTACTAAAATGTCAAAATAAAAGTCACTTTATTAAACTGTACAGTTGAATTTTCAACATTAAAAGTCGACAGAGCAGAGATCAACATCCCATAATGCAATTCATTCATTCATTCAATCATTTTCTTGTCGGCTTAGTCCCTTTATTATTCCGGGGTCACCACAGCGGAATGAACCACCAACTTATCCAGCAAGTATTTAGGCAGCAGATGCCTTTCCAGCCGCAACCCATCTCTGGAAAACATCCACACACACATTCACACACACACACACACACACACACTCATACACTATGGACAATTTAGCCTACCCAATTCACCTGTTCCGCTTGTCTTTGGACTGTGGGGGAAACCGGAGCACCCGGAGGAAACCCACACGAACGCAGGGAGAACATGCAAACTCCACACAGAAACGCCAACTGAGCCGAGGACGGGGGAGGAGCGGAGGATCGCAATGCCGGCATCGTCTAGTATCGGCCCAACCCTAATATGTACATAGCAGAGCTTGCAAACTGTGTTTTTTTTTGTCGACCACACAAAAGTTGTCAACATAACTCACTGGAAATCCAAAATACTTTCACAACGGCGACTTCATTGAAAGAGGAGAGGGTTTAAGTTCTGTTGACAGGTCTCCTGCGTGTTTTTTCGCTTGGCAAGCCAAGCTGATGTGACATGGGGGCGTGGCAGCATCGACGATTCCATTTTTTGATTCGATAATCGAAATGTAGCATGAAATTCGATCGATTTCAATTTAAAATCCACTATAGAATACTTTTGAATATTACAGATGTACTGTGTACTATTCATTGCAACATATTACACATTCTAAACCAGGGGTGCTCAAACTTTTCGTTTGAAAGGCCAATAACCAAATATCAGCAAGAGCCGTGGGTCGAAGATAATATACCAAATTCATTCATTCATTCATTTTCTTTTCGACTTAGTCCCTTTATTAATCTGGGGTGGCCACAGCGGAACAAACCGCCAACTTGTCCAGCATATGTTTTACACAGTGGATGCCCTTCCAGCTGCAACCCATCTCTGGGAAACATCCATACACACTCATTCACACACATTCACTACGGACAATTTAGCTTACCTAATTCACCTGTACCACATGTGTTTAGACTTGTGGGACAAACCGGAGCACCCTGAGGAAACCCACACTAACAAGGGGAGAACATGCAAACTCCACACAGAAACGCCAACTGATTCAACCGGGGCTCAAACCAGCGACCTTCTTGCAGTGAGGCGATTGTGTTACCCACGGCGCCATAAGTAAATATAATAACATAAAATTCATTTTGTAACCTTTCAGGGTACAAACATTTAGCTAAAAGTATCTTCAAAATCAATCAAAACATGTTGTTCTTATCAACCCTTAAAAGGTGTTTAAGCACTACTGAATGGTTCCTCAGGTGCTTTTCTGTGTAAACAGCACACATTTCATTCCGAACAAACTAAACAAAACACAGTTCGGTGTTCTTACATAGGCAAGTGTGTGTTGAAGATCACCCTAATGATCCAGGAGTTGTATAACTTCATCTCAGCAATGCAGGTGTGTGTGTGAGTGTGCGCATGTTCTTCTGAGGAGTGTATCCTGCCCTCAGCAATGATCCCAAAATGAGTATATATTACAAACTGGAGATCAGATTTAGAAAAATAAGAAAAGAGACGGAAACTGAAACTCTATAATCTAGATTTGGTGTCCATGAGTTAGTGGGAGCCATGCTCTGATTGGTCGGTGGACAAAGGAAAGTAGTGGGAGGTCAACGCTATCTGTCATTATTATGACCCCTGATGGAGCAGTTTGGAAATTGATCAGAAAACTCAACACCAATACACACACACACACACACAAACACACACAACTGGGTCATCAACAATTATGAAGTTTCTGCTGATCAATGTCTTCTTGACCCCACTGACACATGCATATATATCTTAGAGAAAAATCAATCAGCTATTTAATAAAAGTACTTTTTCTGCATAAATTAAGTATATCAACATGGGGGATAAATACTATATTACTTGTGTGAGCTTGTTGTTGTTTTAACATGCCGTAATGTAAATAAGTTATCATTTCTTATAACTTTAAGGTGACGATTTTCCTTTGAATATGTTTTGTTGTTGTTTGCTTGTTTTGTTCTGAACTGTTTTAAAAAAAAAAAAAAAAAAAAAAATGTAATTAAAAATATTAAAAAACGTTTATGCAAATAAAGTTGTTTTATTCACAATTTGGCGTTTGTATCACTCATTACTCATGGGATACTATAAAACACGCATTAACACAAGATGATGTTACAAATTATATTTGTGTAAAGAATAGGCATCGGACAATAACCGGTTTCAAGGTTTACAGCGGTTTGCAAAAGTCAAGGTTTTTAATGCAGCTAAAAAGTTTGGTTACACCGTTCCCAAGGTATATGTGACTTTTTTAAATGTATTTTTTATATGTTGTGAAAAAATGAGTGTTTTTGAAATGCTCTCCTGGGAGAGAACCCTGAGCTCATAAGATCCTCAACCCCGGAGCTCCCTCCTGTTGCAAGGCGAGAGGGGAGTTTGAGCTCAGGTAAATCTCGAGAACTCCCCTGCTGTAGTAGCTACTGAACAGATAGTGATTGCTCTTAAGAGATAACTACTAACTAGGAGCATGTCTATGGTGCCGATTTGGATTAGTCAGTTAACTTAAGCTGCATGTTTTTGGATGGTGGGAGGAAACCGGGGAACCCAGGGGAAACCCACGTGAGCACGGGGAGAAAGTGCAAACTCCGCACAGAAACGTCTGCTGGTTTGGTAAAGCCTGGAACCAGAGACGCTCCTGCTGTGAGGCAACAGTGCTAACCACTGGGTCACCGTGTCACCCATCTAGGAGAAAGGAGGAGTAGGGGTGGAAGGGGGGATTCTTCAATATAAACATGGCTGTGATATGGAATCTTAGGAATCGTCTGATTGGTGAGTCATAAATTGAATAATTTATTAATTTAGCTGTGAGCAATCATAAGCACCTGATCCTCTCCAAATTAGTTTGTAAATAAACTTCACTTAATTACAAATAAGATAAAATAAGTTTCATTTAGAATAATTCATCGTACATACCCAGTAAATACCCTCTTAGTAAGATGTAAAAAAGATATTGATATTAACTGTTCATTTTGTAAGCAACACCCTGACTCCCGCGTTCACTTATTATGCAATGCAGTTATTCTAATTTGCTTTGGAAGGATTTTCCTCTTTTGGCAATGGAGAAGTTAGATTTTTCCTCACTATGGGAAACTGTTTTGTTTGGTTTTGTTAATTATAAAACAGAAGCTTTACATATCAAAAAAAAAAAAATATATATATATATATATATATATATATATATATATTTTTTTTTTTTTTTTTCTTAATCTTCTTATCTTTTTAACAACATTTTATATACATAAATGTACATTTTAAAATTAAAAAACTTTTTTTTAATATTTTGCTTATTGAAATGCAGCATTTATTTTGAAACTATTTCTAACTATTTTACAAAAAAGGCTTTAAAAACAACTGAAATTTGTTATTATCTTTTTTTTTTGTTTGTTTAATGTGTGATGTACAGTTGAAGTCAGAATTGTTAGCCCCCCTTTTAATATTTCCCAAATGATGTTTAACAGATTCAGGAAATTTTCACAGTATGTCTGATAATATTTTTTCTTCTGGAGAAACTCTTGTTTGTTTTATTTCAGCTAGAATAAAAGCAGTTTTTAAATTTTTTAAACACCATTTTAAGGTCAATATTATTAGCCCCTTTGAGCTATATTTTCCTGATAGTCTAGAGAACAAACCATCGTTACACAATAACTTGCCTAATTACCATAACCTGCCTAGTTAATCTAGTTAAGCCTTTAAATGTCACTTTAAGCTGTATAGGAGTGCCTTAAAGAATATCTAGTCTAATATTATTTACTGTCATCATGGCAAAGATAAAATAAATCAGTTATTAGAGATGAGCTATTAACACTATTATGTTTAGAAATGTTGAAAAAATCTGCTCTCCATTCTGACTTCAACTGTATACCCCTTCTGTTTTTTGTTTTGTTTTTGGTTTGTTTTTTGTTGTTGTTTTCTTTTTTAAATGTTTTCTTTTTGTCTTTCCATTTCCTTTATGATGTACTGTGATTGCATATTTTTACTTATCGCATAATAATAAATAAAAAGAATGAAAACAAAACTATAACATATGATGATTATATTAATATACAATAAACTCCGGCATAATGTTGTTCTGTCAAGCTGCTATTTTTATTTTTTTTTGTAACCTGGTAACAACCAGTACAGCGTAGAAACAGCAACATGGCGGCAACATCAAATTAAAAGGCTAAACGAAAATGTCTGTCTCTAACGTCTTGGAAGTAGACATTTACGTGGCAACAACACGACAAAATAAAAATGAAGTGATGTTTTGCATAGTTTGCCGTCAGTTTGACAAGTATTGTTAAATAATTTCAAACTGCAATAAAGTACCTCCACATTCTCCATACTGCTCTTTTTGTTTGCATAACACTTATATTTACAATTGTTTTTTAAGTATTGAAATTCTAGATTTACAGACTTTATTTTTGACACATTATTTAAAATACGTGGCTAAAAATAGCTATTAACTTCCTTTTTTTTTGGTAGGGCCAGTGAAAATTTTGGCAGGGCAAGTAAAAATCTAAACCACTTGCCCGATCGGACCAGTAGAAAAAATCCTTAGCGTTGAACCCTGACATGTGTTTCTTATGTCATTATAATATGTACAAGCACTTACTGTGAAAACTATTGTGTCAGTGTGTACACCTAAAATGTATTGCATTGCATTCAGTGATTGGGTAATCTAAAAGGTCAGTGAAATCTGCATTTGACATTATTATTTATTTATTTTTAAAAGACAGACTAATTTACCAACTCTGCATGAATCTAAAAGCGCTCTAGGTTTACAGTTCAATGCTGCCAGTTAGTGGTGAGCAGTGTGAAGTGCAGATTAAACCACATCAGCTCCACAAATAAACACTACACAGAGACTGATCAATGATTTATGTGTGAGAGTGTGTATTTGCGTGATGCAATCATTTATTCTGAGAGCCTGCATCATTTATGAGGGAAAAAAATGACCATCTTCAAACCTCTCTGCATGCACTCACACACACACGCTCACACACAGCTTTTAAACAGCACTACATCCAGCAACTAAAAACATCCCTGTCTAAACACCTATGAACACTCATGAGCGTTCACTCAGACAGATGCTACACTGGTAAACACACAACCCTTCTAGCTGCAACTCAGTACTGGGAAGCATCCATACACAGTCAATTTAGTTCATCCTATTCCCCTATAGCGCATGTGTTTGGACTGTGGGGGAAACCGGAGCACCCAGGGACAACCCATGCCAACACGGGGAGAACATGCAAACTCCTCACAGAAATGACAACTGAAACAGCCGGGACTCGAACCAACAACCTTCTTGCTTTGAGGCGACAGTGCTAACCTCTGAGCCACCGTGTCGCCTCGTTTCATATTTTAATCAAATCAGAAATCAAGATAAACTCCACTAGATGGCAGCACAACAGTGTGTAGACTGCAGTGTGACCCTGGAGCACAGAACAAGTGTTGTGTTACACAGGAATATTTTTGACAAAGGCTAAAAATACACTGTAGGAGTCCTTTCTTCAGTTATATCAAAGATTTGGAGAAACAGAAGAAGAAGTTGATGAATAGCTTTTGTGTGGACAATGAAGATCCAGTCTTACAGTTCTGTATTGATACACTTTTATATATATATTTGCTGTGCTTTTGAATAGATTACCATTAACAAAAATAGGAGCTTTTTTACTTTTAGTTTGGTTATTTTTTGTTTTTGTTTACACTTTAATATATATATATATATATATATATACACACTCACCGGCCACTTTATTAGGTACGCCTGTCCAACTGCTCAACAATGCAAATGTCTAATCAGCCAATCATATGGCAGCAACTCAATGCATTTAGGCATGTAGACATGGTCAAGACAATGTGCTGCAGTTCAAAGTGAGCATCTGAATGGGGAAGAAAAGGAATTTTAGTGACTTTGAACATGGCATGGTTGTTGGTGCCAGACGGGTTGGTCTGAGTTTTTCAGAAACTGCTGATCTACTGGGATTTTCACGCACAACCATCTCTAGGGTTTACAGAGAATGGTCTGAAAAAGAGCAAATATCCAGTGACCGGCAGTTCTGTGGGCGCAAATGCCTTGTAGATAAGGTCAGAGGAGAATGGCCAGACTGCTTCCAGCTGATAGAAAGGCAACAGTAACTCAAATAAGCACTCGTTACAACCGAGGTCTGCAGAAGAGCATCTCTGAACAAACAACACGTCCAACCTTGAGGCAGATGGAACAGGAAACTGAGGCTACAATTCACACAGACTCACCAAAACTGGACAATAGAAGATTGGAGAAACGTTGCCTGCTCTGATGAGTCTCCATTTCTGCTGACACATTCAGATGGTCGAGTCAGAATTTGGCGTCAACAACATGAAAGCATGGATCCATCCTGCCTTGTATCAACGGTTCAGGCTGGTGGTGGTGGTGTAATGGTGTGGGGGAGATTTTCTTGGCACACTTTGGCCCCATTAGTACCAACTGAGCATCGTGTCAACGCCACAGCCTACCTGAGTATAGTTGCTGACCATGTCCATCCCTTTATGACCACCTTCTGATGGCTACTTCCAGCAGGATAAGACACCATGTCATAAAGCGTGAATCATCTCAGACTGGTTTCCTGAACATGACATTGAGTTCACTGTACTCAAATGGCCTCCACAGTCACCAGAACTAAATCCAATGGAGCACCTTTAGGATGTGGTGGAACGGTAGATTGGCATCATGGATGTGCAGCCGACAAATTTGCGGCAACTGTGTGATGCTATCATGTCAATATGGAGCAAAATCTCTGAGGTTATTTCCAGCACCTTGTTGAATCTACGCCACGAAGGATTAAGGCAGTTCTGAAGGCAAAAGGGGGTCCAACCTGGTACTAGGAAGGTGTACCTAATAAAGTGGCCAGGGAGTGTATATAAAACCTATAACAATATGAAATCTGCTTCTGAAGCAGTGTTTGACTATGCTTGAGCTCTGCTTGATAGCTGTATTTTAAAAAAATATTATAAATAAATAAAATTAATAAAATAAAAATGACCTTTAACTAAAAATATATGACTTTTTGGTCTCTCAGTGGATACTTATGAGTTATATCATTATTGTATCATTAGTATTGTTAATAAATATCAGAAACAATGATATATATTATTATTATACTTCATTTTTAATAAGTCAATATCATTCCTCCCTACCCTCTGCTGTAATTCTGCTTTCTTGCAACAAAAACAGCAGCAGCACTGCACTGCATATGCTAATAATTCAGCTATATGCACAATAAAAGCACGGGTCGCCATGGCAACATGGCATGACGTCACACACACGCAACGACATCACTGCACTGACACCACAACTCTGACATGACTACAGAAATATTAACCAAAGCGCGGTTCACTGCGGTTAAACTCTGACTGCAAGAAAAAAATCAAGGTCAGCCTGCTATAAATAAGCACATTCATCAATTATTTCTGCCTGACGATGTTTCTCTGCTCCACGCCTAAACAAGAACACCAAAAATGTGGAACACACACTGAAACATACACTAATATTGTGGCAGAATTAAGCACAACCGTCACAGGGTTTCCATGGCAACAGAGATTTTGTTTCAATGAAGATGCGGTTCATTCAAAATAATAAAGATAAATATAGTAATGGCTGTCTCTGATGGTACTGTATGTGATTTATGAGGTTTTCACACATCATCGAGACTCTCGTTTTTATTTTGAGGTGCAGATCAGCGTTCAAATCCCTCCTCATGACATCCTTCATTCATTTTCCTTTCGGCTAAGTCCTTTTATAAATTCGGGGCGGCCACAGCAGAATGAACCACCAACTTATCCAGCATATGTTTTACACACCGGACCCCCTCCCAGCCACAATCTGGGAAACACCCATACACTCTCATTCATACACACACACTTTGGCCAATTTAGCTAATTCAATCCCCCTATATCGCATGTGTTTGGACTGTGGGGGAAACCAGAGCACCTGGAGGAAACCCTCACTAACAAGGGGGTGAGAACATGCAAACTCCACAGAGAAATGCCAACTGACCCAGCCGGGGCTTTAACTAGTGACTTTCTTGCTGTATTTTGCTTCTGCTAGCCTGTGCAGATCGCTAGAGAACTCCCAGACGTCCTGCGCTTGGAAACATTACGAAACCCACCTCTACAGTAACACCTAGTGGTCATTTTTATGTATTGCTCTGCAACAGCTTCAGCCAAGAAAAAGTTACGCCCCATTCACACGGGGCGTCAGCGTCAACGCTTCCCATTCACTTTCAATGGGTGACATCAGGCGTTGCCGAACTGCATTGTGGATCCATCTGCACCACTTCAGAAGTGTTGCTCGCTGCAGAAGTTGGGACTAGCTCAACTTTTCAAGCGCCGACGGAAGCGTCAGCTAATCAAATCGCTGTATGCAAATACACCAACTCAGACAGTGGCTTATTGCTGACTGAATTTCATTGGCTGACGCTTTATGACGATCGCTTAAGCCCCAACTTCAGACACGCCTTCAGTCAAGCGATGACGCTGAAGCCCCGTGTGAATGGGGCGTCAAGCAAATTGAGGTATTAAACCCCACATTGTAGAGTTCTGGTTTCAAGTGATTCAGTGAAGCGTTCCTGACTAGCAAGAAGAGATTATGGGTTTAAATCCAGAGTGAATCCAAATGAATACTTTGTAAATACATATGTCTTACTTTGGTCATAACAAAGTAGCATTAATAAAATACATCAAGTCATAATTTCAAAGTATGAACAAGAACAAGTAAGAACAAGTCAGGATTCGAACTCTGGACATTTGTCAGTCAAACGCAGATTCGCCAAGTCTTGAAACGCTTCTGAGATAACTGATACTTTAAATTGCTTTAGTCATGTGACCTGGGTGTTTTGAATCACTTTAGTCACAAGATCTGGGTGTTTTGAAACACTTTAGTCACATGATCTGGGTGTTTCGAATCACTTTAGTCACGTGACCTGGCGTTTTAAATTGCTTTAGACACATGACCAGGTGTTTCGAATCTCTTGAGTCATCTGACCTGGTGTATTGAGTCACTTTAGTCACATGATCTGGGTGTTTCGAATCACTTTAGTCATGTGACCTGGCCTTTCAAATTGCTTTAGACACATGACCAGGTGTTTCGAATCTCTTGAGTCATGTGACCTGGTGTATTGAGTCACTTTGGTCACGTGACCAGGGTGTTTTGAATCTCTTTAGTCACATGACCTAAGTGTTTCAAATCACCTTAGTCACATGACCTGGGTGTTTCGAATCACTTTAGTCACGTGACCTGGGTGTTTCGAATCTCTTTAGTCACATGACCTGGGTGTTTTGAATCAACTTAGTCACATGACCTGGGTGTTTTGAATCACCTTAGTCACATGACCTGGGTGTTTTGAATCACCTTAGTCACATGACCTGGGTGTTTCGAATTATTTATTCAAGTGACCAGGTGTTTCGAATCTCTTCAGTCATGTGACCTGGTGTATTGAGTCACTTTGGTCACGTGACCAGGGTGTTTTGAATCTCTTTAGTCACATGACCTGGGTGTTTCGAATCACCTTAGTCACATGACCTGGATGTTTCAAATCACTTTAGTCACGTGACCTGGGTGTTTCGAATCTCTTTAGTCACATGACCTGGGTGTTTTGAATGAACTTAGTCACATGACCTGGGTGTTTTGAATCACCTTAGTCACATGACCTGGGTGTTTCGAATCACTTTAGTCACATGACCTGGGTGTTTCGAATCAACTTAGTCACATGACCTGGGTGTTTTGAATCAACTTAGTCACATGACCTGGGTGTTTTGAATCACCTTTGTCACATGACCTGGGTGTTTCGAATTATTTATTCAAGTGACCAGGTGTTTCGAATCTCTTCAGTCATGTGACCTGGTGTATTGAGTCACTTTGGTCACGTGACCAGGGTGTTTTGAATCTCTTTAGTCACATGACCTGGGTGTTTCGAATCACCTTAGTCACATGACCTGGATGTTTCAAATCACTTTAGTCACGTGACCTGGGTGTTTCGAATCTCTTTAGTCACATGACCTGGGTGTTTTGAATGAACTTAGTCACATGACCTGGGTGTTTTGAATCACCTTAGTCACATGACCTGGGTGTTTCGAATCACTTTAGTCACATGACCTGGGTGTTTTGAATCAACTTAGTCACATGACCTGGGTGTTTTGAATCAACTTAGTCACATGACCTGGGGGTTTTGAATCACCTTAGTCACATGACCTGGGTGTTTCGAATTATTTATTCAAGTGACCAGGTGTTTCGAATCTCTTCAGTCATGTGACCTGGTGTATTGAGTCACTTTGGTCACGTGACCAGGGTGTTTTGAATCTCTTTAGTCACATGACCTGGGTGTTTCGAATCACCTTAGTCACATGACCTGGATGTTTCAAATCACTTTAGTCACATGACCTGGATGTTTCAAATCACTTTAGTCACATGACCTGGGTGTTTTGAATCACCTTATTCACATGACCTGGGTGTTTCGAATCATTTATTCAAGTGACCTGGTGTTTCAAATCTCTTCAATCACATGACCTGGGTGTTTCGAATCACCTTAGTCACATGACCTGGGTGTTTGGACTCACCTTAGTCACATGACCTGAGCGTTTCGAATCGCTTTAGTCATGTGACCTGGGTGTTTTACATTACCTGAGTCACATGATCTGGGTGTTTCGGATCATGCTTAGGTGCAGTGTTTCAAAACACTTTCTATAATTGCTCAATACCATGTCGAAACATCAATCTCATGTCAGCCATCCCTACATTTCGCCTGTTTATGGACCACGCTTTGGATAACTCTGTATGCACCTGATTGTCCCTGTTTTGACCATGGCCTGTCTAATGATTCTGTCTAATAAAGCAGCATGAGGATCCTCACCTCCATTGTCCCTGACTCATACATTTATTTCAGTGCTTAAAGTAAAATAAAAAAAAATATAGAATAAGTTTAGGCTGTAATGGCATCAGTAACTTGATTCTCTCTGTGTGTGTGTCTGTGTGTGTGTGTGTGTGTGTGTGTGTGTGTGTGTGTGTGTGTGTGTGTGTGTGTGTGTGTGTGTGTGTGTGTGTGTGTGCTAGTAGTTTGGTTATTGATTTAAAACTGGGGCTGTTTCCAAATACATCGCTGGCTCAGAAACACTGCCAAGTTCCAAAAATGCACCTGTGGATCCACAACAACAACAACAATAGAGCCCAGCAAACAATTCTGATTTCAGTCCAGGATAATAATACATTCCAACACACCAGATTCAACAGCCAGAAATGCAACTGTAAAGACTGTACAGGTTCACACATTCAAGACTAGACACATATAACAAGTACACAATACACTCAACAGGCAACACACTAATTCAGCCTCGCTTTTTACAGCCCTGAAATGCTTACAATGACACTAAATCTTACTGGAAGTGAAGATGAACATTTACTTAACAATACTACCTACATAAATCCCTCATCAACAGTCAATTATGTGTATATATGGTGAATGTGTATTAGGTTACATCTTTTACCGTGCACATTACTTGTCTCTTTGCATCTATAAGTGTGTATTTTTACATATTTATTGTCTATTTAGGTACAGACTGTATTTAAATGTGTACTGTAAATAAATCTCCATTTAACTTAAGGTGGTAGTTTTGTGACATGCATAATTTAAAGACAAAAAAGACCACCTATTCCAGCATTTGTTTTACACAACCCACACCAACATGGTGGAGTTAAAAGTTCTGAGGTAGAACGAGAGATTTATACAAGATGTAATATGCAAATGTAAGGTGATAAATATTAGTGCAACATTGTAAGATGGGGTAGATATGATACAGGTAATATAAAACAAAGGCCAGCATATTCAGAACAAAGACACCTTGTTTAATACTCTGTAAAACTTAATCATTTTGAAATGACATGACATAATTTGAAAATGTAAAAATTTGATTTTTAGCTTAATATTTTACATATTTTATATTTATTTAAAGATTAAAGAGACTATTTCAGATATTTTTTGGTATTTTTGTGCACAAAATTATATTCAAAACAGCAAAGCACACAATATATTTGCATTGAATCATTCATTCATTCATTTTCTTGTCGGCTTAGTCCCTTTATTAATCCAGAGTCGCCACAGCAGAATGAACCGCCAACTTATCCAGCAAGTTTTTACATCTCACATTCCTATGCTAGGGACAATTTAGCCTACCCAATTCACCTGTACCGCATGTCTTTGGACTGTGGGGGAAACCGGAGCACCCAGAGGAAACCCACACAAACGCAGGGAGAACATGCAAACTCCACACAGAAATGCCGACTGAGCCAAGGCTCGAACCAGCGACCCAGCGACCTTTTTGCTGTGAGGCGTCAGCACTACCTACTGCGCCTGCATTGAATCATTTAATGCAAAAAATAAAAATTACCGTGATGCATATTGTGATATAAACTGAAACAAAGCCGGCAGCTGGCTCTCTGCAACTCTCATATGGTCGCCCACTGAAGCTAAGCAGGGCTGCGCCCGGTCAGTACCTGGATGGGAGACCACATGGGAAAGCTAGGTTGCTGCCGGAAGTGGTGTTAGTGAGGCCAGCAGGGGGCGCCCAACCTGCGGTCTGTGTGGGGTCTAATGCCCCAGTATAGTGACGAGGACTCTATACTGCTCAGCAAGCGCCGTCTTTCGGATGAGATGTTAAACTGTACTGTACAACTGTTGACTGTACAAAAATTTAGATTAGAGATTACAGATTATATAATACATCATGAGAACTCATAAGAAAATGAAAGACGGGTTTCCCGCAGTCTGTGGTGCTAAAACGTGCGATACACAGCAGTGATGTGAGAAATCTGACTCACGGCGAACAGACGTGACACGATCTGACGATACACTCAACAGGCCCTCAATTTAGCTTCACTTCTTACAACCCTAAAATGCTTACAGTCTTACTGAAGGTTTTGATGAATACTATCTAGTCAGAATACTATTGAAGTCAGAATTATTTTCTTCTTCAAATATTTCCCAAATGATGTTGTAACAGATTGAGGAATTTCTCACAGTATTTCCCAGTTTTTTTTTCTTCTGGAGAAAGCCTTATTTTTTTTATTTCAGCTAGAATAAAAGCAGTTTTAATTATTTTAAAAGCCATTTTAAGGATAATATTATTAGCCCCCTTAACCAATTAAACTCTGCTATTATTTTGGGATTTCCGCCTGGATTTTGCCTACCCGAATTTAAAAGCTTCTTAAATTCACATGCAGAGGTGTAAATGCAAAACTTTGGAATCATTTTGAAGAAAACCCTTTGAATTTTCATAAAATACAATTGAGAGTGTTTAAAATATCTGTATATGTTGTCTGTGTTATAGTAAACACCTAAAAAAAGAGGCGCTTTTTGTATTTTTTTTTATAAACTCAAATTTGAGAGTGTACCTTTTAGGTTGTGTGTGGTCTAGCGTGCTGTAATTAAATTTGGTGGTTCCTGCACATGTCTGTAATCATAGGAAAAAAGAAAAATGTCTCCACCATAATCTCTGCAAAAGTTATTGTATTCCAACTGATGAGAGGTGCTGTACAAGCCACAGCGACTGATCATTGTTTTCATATTTCACTATTCTTTTGTTTGATCAAACATAATTCACTGTTTTTGGACCACGTCAGACATATAAAAGGATTACTTATGCACATCAGCTCAAAAACAGAGGAGAATGGCCCTGAAGCGCACAGCATAAGGTAAGAGATGACAGCTGTCTGTGCTATCTGGGGCTGCTTATTGATTATAAATGTATTGTTTACACTTCTGGAAACACAGCGATTCATTCAACAACTGTTTGATATGTGCTTGTTCACTTGTGTTTTGCTTAGATTGAGTGCTGTTGCTGTGTTCTAGTTTTCTCTTTATTTAGGGGTTGATTTATTAGATAAGCTTGTGCAGCTCTGTTTATTATCTATTGCGAAGTTGAACGATCTTTATGAGAATTTGATTATATGAGATCTTGTTATGCTAATGGCTAACAGTGTGTACTTTACGAGAACTCTAGTAATATGAGCAGCTTAGTTTACCTATTTGTTACGCCCCATTCACATGGGGCTTCAGTGTCAACGCTTCCCATTCACTTTGAATGGGTGACGTCAGGCGTTGCCGAACTGCATTGTGGATCCGTCAGCGCCGCTTCAAAGGCATTGCTCGCTGCAGAAGCTGGGTATTATCTCAACTTTTCAAGCGCCGACGGAAGCGTCAGCCAATCAGATCGCTGTATGCAAATACACCTGCTAGACAGTGGCCTATTGCTGACTGAATTTCATTAGTTGATGCTGCTATGATGATAGCTTTAGCCCCAACTTCAGACACGCCTTCAGTCAAGCGATGACGCCGAAGCCCCGTGCGAATGGGGCGTTAGTGGGTAAAGGAGGTGTTGCCACATGTGTAATTATGTTTTAAAGTAGTTAGAAAGTTTAATTAAGCTATATGCTGAAGATTAAAATTTTGTTTCTGCATTTTTCTTTGGTTAGTTAGTTTAGTGGGTTGGGGCTTAGTTAGATCATATTGTTTTATTTATTTCTTTGTTTTGGCAACACTCCTGTTTTCTGTTTAATCCGATTATTTAAAATTACATTTTCTATATTCATTGTTTGACATTCTCTGTTTAATAAATACTTATTTATTTTTATACATATTTATTATAAGTATACTTATTTACTCTACTTCACAGTATGTCTGATAATATTTTTTCTTCTGGAGAAAGTCTTATTTGTTTTATTTTGGCTAGAATAAAAGCAGTAATTAATTTTTTAAACACCATTTTTGGGACAAAATTATTAGCCCCTTTAAGCTATATATTTTTTTCGATAATATACAGAACAAACCATCGTCATACAATAACTTGCCTAATTACCCTAACCTGCCTAGTTAACCTAATTAACCTAGTTAAGCCTTTAAATCTCACTTTAAGCTGTATAAAAGTGTCATGAAGAATATCTAGTAAAATATTATTTACTGTCATCATGGCAAAGATAAAATAAATCAGTTATTAGAAGTAAGTTTTTAAAACTATTATGCTTAGAAATGTGCTGAAACAATCTTCCCAGAACAGAACAGAAATTGGGGAAAAAAATAAACAGGGGTGCTAATAATTCTGACTTCAACTGTATATATTTCACTTAACAAGCGGTTGTGTCTTCTCATTATTCATCCAGCATCATTAGTCTCACTGATTGTTACATTTCATTCATTTAATATTTTAATAACTTAAACACGTAACATACACTGACATAAATATTATAGAATATAAAAAACAATACTTTAGGGACATTTTGTTTTACTTTTCAGATGGCAATTCCACTAGAGAGCGCTGTCTACAATTCTTTGAATCTTAAATTCATTACTTTGGGGATGTTTTGATATACATTTAAGATGACAAATCTACTTGAGGGCACCGTCTACTTCTCTGTGAATGTGAAACACAATACTTTAGGGGGGTTTTGTTGTATGTTTCTGACGGCAGATCCACTAAAGGGCGCTTACTATATTTCTTCGACTTTTAAATACGTTACTTTAGGGATGTTTTGTTGTACATTTTGGATGGCAAATACACTAGAGGGCGCTGTCCACATTAATGGAAATCTAAAATACTTTGCGGATGTTTTGTTGTGCGTTTCTGATGGCAGATCCACTAGAGGGCGCTGTCTACATTTCTGCAAATCTGAAATTCATTACTTTGGGGATGTTTTGTTATACATTTCTAATAGGTAATCCATTATAGTGCGCTGTCTACATTTCTGCAAATCTGAAATAAGTTACTTTGGGGATGTTTTGCTATACGTTTTCGGATGACAAATCCACTAGGGGGTGCTGCCTACATTTCTTTTAAATCTGAAATGTTACTAGGGGTATGTTTTGATGTAGGTTTCAGATGCCAAATCCACTAGTGGACATGGTCTATTTTTTTATATATATATATATAACATATGCTACTTTAGAGACGTTTTGTTGAATGTTTCTGATGGCAAATCCACTAGAGGGCGCTGTCTACATTTCTGTGAATCTAAAATACGTTACTTTAGGGATGTTTTATTGTATGTTTCTGATGGTAAATCCACTAGGACAGTGGTTCTCAAACTGTGGTACGCGTACCACTAGTGGTACGCGGGCTTCCTCCTAGTGGTACGCGGAGGAATCGCTGAATAATGAATGAAACAATTAACACTTTTAATCCTTTAATGCGTAATATAACATTGATGTAATCAGCATTGGCTGTTTTGTGAAGCGTACGATCACAGCGCTGTGCTTGGAGTGTTTATTTTAGTGCATTGTGTCATAAGCTGCTGAAAATCAGTTTCCGAAGTTCAAGAATTGATTCTGAAGCGTGATTTGACTGACATGAAAAGTGGCCAATCACAGTCGACCTTGTCTAGTTGCGTGAAACGTAAGGGCGGGACAAAGGCTTTCTGTGTTGCAAATACAGAAAAAACAACTTAAAAACAAATGTTTTGTTGGAATAATGCTTCTCGGATGTTTTCACTACAGAGATGTCTAGCAGAGTAATTAAACTGCGGACATATTTCCTGCCTATTTGATGATCTTCATACACGTTTCGCTCTCCGACAGCCAGTCTCTCGCCTCTGACCTGTCACTCCTCCAAATACATTCTGAATGGCGGCGCGGGAATGAAGGTATTGCGCAATAACTCATTTCTGGAAATGCGGCGAGTGCTTTATTTTAACACAAGAGCGCATTCATGTACGCAAATCGCTAAAACAGATATGCGAGCTCTTAAATAGGCTTTTTTTCAAATTAACTGCAAGTCCTCTCATGATCGCCTGTGTGCTCAGACTGAATACAATCGCGATCTCTCCACTATTAAAGTAGACATTATTTATCTTTGCTCCTTGACTAAATTTAGTCAAAAGTATCAAAGTTATCAAATATTTAGAAATAGATTGATACATGATCGATGACAATGCTAATGGTCTTCTTATTTGGCTGTGTTGTGAAGTGAAACTTACTTTTAGCAAAGGTGGAACATTTTTTATTTCTTTACGACAAAATAATTATGCTGGAAATGTTTCTGGGTGAGGTATTTGTGTGATTTATACATTTAGCTGTATTCTGATCTGTCCTAAAGCATTACAGGTCAAAGCAATCCATTGTTAGCCTACTTATTGTTTATTTATCACAATTTACAATAAGGCTCTTAAAGCACTGCTTTGATAAATGTAGTGTCGTCATATTTCAAATACCTCAAGTAAAATGAAGTCATTTGTTTTATTTTTTTTACTGACAGTGTACTTGTATTTTTTTTACGTTTCTATTTTAGATTAAGATCAAGTGTAAAATAAAATCTACATGTGATGTACAGCTATTTAAGAAACAAATTTGCCATATTGTAAATAAAATAGTGTAAAATATGTAAATAAAATGCTAAATTTAAATCTTTTTACCATATACTTAAATTTAACCTTTCAAAGCTTAAAAATATATATTTTTAAAAATGGGCAAAAAGTGTCTCTATGGCCTTAAAGATTATTTGGTAGTTTTACCAGTGCTATTGAAAAAGATTAATTGTCATGAAAGGAAAAATTGACTATACTTCCTTTGTTAGTGCAAATTATACATCTAGCTTTGGGATGTAAGCAATCAAACCATTAAATCAGGTTTACACTTAAAAAAAAGTGATTTCATTATGAAAATCAGATTTTTTTTTCAAAAGTAACCAACTAGTACTTTTTAAAAGAGTAATTTGTATACCTAATATTAGTATTATTTACTAAAATCTTTGTTATTTTAGCAGTGTAATAGTATTTTTACTTGAGTACAAAAAAGATTTCACAAGCACTTAGTGCAGGTTTATTATATTATTAATATATGATTAATAAATATTATTATTAATGGTTTTTATTTGTATCTATTCTTATGCAATGTTTTATGGGTTGCTGAGAATACATTTCAGGTCTTCAATACATAGCATGTCAGTCTTGAAAAAAAATAGGTGCTGGAATTGATTTTCATTAGGCTGTGCCTGTATGAACCCTGTCATGTACATTTAACATTTATTTCAAGATTTGTCTGAAAGTGTAGGAATATGACATATAGCCTATATTTATAAGGTCTAAGCAGCATCTCCAGCTTTTGATGAATAGGCTACTATGAATACTTTAGATTTAAGTACAGCAGTTTTCTTTTTACTTTTTAAGAACAGCGCCATTTTTTATGAACTTTTAAAAGCACATTTTAACTAAAACTTTTTTTTTTTAATCTGCAAGCACAGTTAATGTTCAGACTATTTCAAATGTTTAAAGTGACTGACAATAATACATATTCTTACTAATAGGAAGTAATCTGCATCGTTTTAAAACTGTGCACACCTGTAGCTGCTTAATTAGGCTTACGACGCTATTTTTTAATACTGGTTAAAAAATAGCGTCGTAAGGTGGTACTTGGAGAGACGATTTTTTTCTAAGGTGGTACTTGGTGAAAAAAGTTTGAGAACCACTGCACTAGGACACTGTCTACATTTTCATGAATCTAAAATATGTTACTTGGGGTATGTTTGGATAAACATTTAAGATGAAAAATCCACTAGAGGGCACTGTCTACTTCTCTGTGAATGTGAAACACGTTACTTTAGGGAGGTTTTGTTGTATGTTTCTGATGGCAAATCCACTAGAGATATTGTCTATATTTCTGCAATTCTGAAATGCTTTACTTTGGGGATGTTTTGCTGTACATTTCGGAGGGCAAATCCACTAGGGGGCACAGTCTACATTTTTTTGAATCTGAAAATGTTACTTAAGCTATGTTTTGATGTACGTTTCAGATGCCAAATCCACTACAGGGCATGGTCTACTTTTTTTTTTATATAACGTATGCTACTTTAGAGACGTTTTGTTGAATGTTTCTGATGGCAAATCCACTAGAGGGCGCTGTCTAAATTTCTTACAATATGAAATTTGTTTTTTTAGGGACGGTTTGTAGTATGTTTCAGATGGCAAATCCACTAGAGGGCGCTGTCTACATTACTGCAAATCTGAAATACTTTGTGGATGTTTGGTTGTATGTTCTGGATGGCAAATCCACAGGAGGGCCCTGTCTACATTTCTGCAAATGTGAAATACATTACTTTGGGGATGTTTTGTTGTACATTTCTAATAGCAAATGCACTAGAGAGCGCTGTTTACATTTCTTCTAATCTTAAATATGTTACTTTGGGGATGTTTTGTTGTATGTTTTAGATGGCATATCCACTAGAGGGCGCCGTCTAATTGTCTTTGAATATGAAACATGTTACTTTAGGGACGGTTTGTTGTATGTTCCAGATGGCAAATCCCCTAGAGGGCGCTGTCTGCATTTCTTCGAATTTAAAATACATTACTTCAGGAACATTTTGTGGTATGTTTCTGAAATCAAATCAAATCAAATGTTGGGAAAACCATGCTGGGAAACACTCATTCACATATGCAGTTACTGAAGTTTGTCCTGCGCGCTTGCGGTTTTTTAGTTACTTCTTTGGTTTGGTGCGTTAATCTTATTGTTACTATTATTCAAAAGAAGGTAATGATTCGCACTCAATTGCTTTGTACTGTTTTTATTTTTTATTTTTTTTATTTTTACTTTTACACACTGAGGAAGGCTTTGTGCCGAAACGTCTGTTGGTCGGTTATCACCCGTAAAATGTAAGAAAAAGTAAAAATAAAAACAGTATGAAGCAATTGAGTGCGAATCATTAACTTCTTTTGAATAATAAACACTCATTCACACACACACTCATACACTACAGCCAGTTTAGTTTATCAAATTCACCTGTACCGCATGTCTTTGGACTGGGGGGAAAACCAGAAATGTCAACTGGCCCAGGCGGGATAAAAGACAACTTAGGTTAAAAATCTATGTTTTTTTGTATTTCATAATTATCTTATTAATTTAAAAGTTGTATATGTTCCCTTTCAGACGTGTGTGAAAATATATATAATTAATTGTGTTTGTGTGTGAGAGAGGCTATGTGTGTGACTGTGTGTGTGCCTATGTGACTATATATATCTGTGTGTATAAATAAGTGTGTTTGTGTGTCTGTGTGTATATGAATAAGCGTGTGTGTGTGTGTGTGTGTGTGTGTGTGTGTGTGTGTGTGTGTGTGTGTGTGTCTGTGTCTGTGTGTGTGTGTGTGTGTCTGCAGTGTCTCACCGGTGTCGGTGATGCTCGGTTCGGTTCTCTGCGCACACAGACACCGCAGCATGTGCGCTCCTTTCTGCCGGAGCAGCCGCGCAATCCTCATCGCAAAATCCCGCCACAGTCCCGCGATCCGACCGTTCACAGAGACGCCTTCATCATCATTACTGTCACATTCATCATCATCATCATTACCGGGGATTCTTTCACGCGCTCCTCTTCGGTCTCAGCGCGCCGCAGACAAAAGGCTTCCAGCACGCGCTACAGCGGCTCATCCTCGCGGGGATGCGCACGGTAACACACACGCCAGCCGTTCAGTCTCCCGGTGAGCATCGCGGTGAGCGTTAATGACCGTTAATGACCGTTAGTCGTGCCGTTATTCTGCGTGGGGCGCGAGGGAAGACGCCGAACACCACACACTGCCTGCGCGTAGTCGTGGGCGGTGACGTAACGGGGAGCTCGCTGACGTCACCGTGCAGAGGAAAACACAGCTGTGTGGTGAAATGAAGCGGGGTTTATTTATCTACTTAACTGGATTTATTAGGTGCGTATTTCAGTTCAATTGTAACATTACACCCGTTTTAAAGGTTCCACTAATCTTAGCTGTTAGTATCAACATGTAAGTCATTAATTTTTAATAAGTAATTTCTTTTGTATATCGGCCATGATGACAGTACATCATATTCCAGCTTGTATACAGCTTAAAGTGCTATTTAAAGGCTTAACTACACTGTAAAAAATGATATGGTCAATTACAGCATGTGTTTTCAGTTCATTGTAACTTGTTAAATTAAGTTAATCATGTTAACCTTAATTGTATAAGTTGTGCAAGCTGTTTTAAGTCAGTTTAACATAATATAAATTCAATTACTCATAAGGTTATTTGATTCAGCTTAAAAAATGAAGGCAACCAGGAAATAGGTTAATTAAGCAAGTTATGTTAATTAGTCAGGTCATTGGACAACAGTTCTGGTCTGTGGATAATAATAATAATAATAATATATATATATATATATATATATATATATATATATATATATATATATATATATATATATACAGTTGAAGTCAGAATTATTAGCCCCATTGTATTTTTCTCTTTTTTTATATTTTACAAATAATATTTAATAGAGCAGGGAAATGTTCACAATGTGTCTGATAATATTTTTTATTCAGGAGAAAGTTTTGTTTGTTTTATTTCAGCTAGAATAAAATTTTAAATTAAAAAAGAAAAAACATTTTAAGGTCAATATTATTAGCCTCTTTAAGCTAAATTTTTTCCAGTAGTCTACAGAACAAACCATCGTTATACAATAACTTGCCTAATTACCCTAACCTGCCTAGTTAACCTAATTAACCTAGTTCAGCCTTTAAATGTCACTTTAAGCTGTATAGAAGTGTCTTAAAAATATCTAGTCAAATATTATTTACTGTCATCATGACAAAGATAAAATAAATCAGTTATTAGAAATGAGGTATTAAAACTATTATGTTTAGAAATGTGTTGAACAAATCTTCTCTCTGTTAAGCAGAATATGGGAAATAAATTAATTATTGTCAGCCACTTTAAATGTAATAAATAGTTTGAACAATAACACACTTACAGTTGAAAAATTAAAAATAAAATGTCAACGTTTAAATTAAAATGGGATTTTAAAATTTAGTTAAAAATGGCACTCTTCTTAAAAAGCTGCTGTACTTAAATGTAAAGCATTATCATAAAGTAGCCTATTAATTTCAAAATGTTTCTTGGACCTCGTAGGTTATACAGTATGTCATAATATTCATACATGAACTCTGTTTGATCATTTTTAAATATATGTTGCATGTATATATATGACTTATTTGTATATCTTTGAAATGTAAACTTTAGCTTGTATTTTTAAATATATGAATTGGATTTACATATTTAAATTAGAAATTACATCTGCTTACTGCTCGTTAGAGTAGGCTACGTGTGTCAGAGAAGCAAGTCATTAAACCATACCTGTCAACATTTGGATATAAAAATACGAGATGACAACCATTACAAATATGGGGAGAAAAATAACCTTAAATGGAAAAATACACGACAAACATTAAAAAAATGAAGAAAAAAAAGTTTAGCCTATTAAAATCAGTTTCCTGATCACATGATTGCGTTAAAGGGTTAAAAGTGTGTTCAGTGTTTTATTCAGCGATTCCTCAACATATCACTAGAAGGAAGCCTGCGTACCACTTGAGGAACATGTACCACAGTTTGAGAACCACTGGTCTACAGAACAAACCGTCATTATACAATAACTTACCAAATTACCCTAACCTGCCTAGTTAACCTAGTTAAGCCTTTAAATGTCACTTTAAGCTGTATAAAAGTGTCTTGAAGAATATCTAGTCAAATATTATTTACTGTCATCATGGCAAAGATAATATAAATCAGCTATTAGAGATGAGTTACTAAAACTATTATGTCCAGAAATGTGTTGAAAAAGTCTGCTCTCCATTAACAGAAATTGGGGAAAAAATAAACAAGCGGTCTGATATTTCAGGGGGGCTAATAATTCTGACTTCAACTGTATATATAGGGGCGATTTTAACCAATAAGTGGCCCCAATAAATATCTAGAAGTATAAATTACACCTATATATAACATCGTTTTCTACAACATTTTGTGAGGTGAGAGTTAAACAAATACAATTTTAACGTCATTGAATATTATTTAAGACAATCTAATATAATTCTAATATAATATTGTATTGCTATGTAATAATAATAATATTACAAAATAAAATATCCATCATGGAGCAGTCCAGTGGTCAAAATTCTAAAAAAAAAAAAAAAATGTTTTATTAATTTTAGTAGTAAGTTTATTTTAGGAAAACTGATCTCATTTAAAATGTAGAGGTTGCATTATTTAAAATGTCGAAAAGAAGATGTGAGTGATATAAAAAATAAATAAATAAATATTTTAAAAAGTTGAAAGGATGCATTTTGGAACTTGGGCCCTATAACTGGAATTGCTTAGGGCCCCAAAAATAGTAAATCCTCCACTATATATATTATATATATTTCAGAATCTAAATATTATGAGACAAATTGTTCACAAAAGGGTGAATTATTTATCTTAAACTGTATGCCCCACACTGTAAAACACAATTATATGATCAATTAGTCATGACAGCATATGTTTTTACTTCATTTTAACTTATTAATCATGTTCTAAATTAATATTATGAGTTACGCAAGCAGTTTTAATTCAGCATAACTTAATGTCTGCTTAATGGACTCATAGGGTTAATTTGATTCAGCTTAAGAATTTATGGCAACCAGGATTATTTTACCGTGAAGTACATATCATTTTCCTTCGGCTTAGGCCCTTTAATCATCAGGGATCACCACAGAGGAATGAACCGCCAACTTATCCAGCAGATGTTTTATGCTATATGTTTTATAACCTATAGCGCATGTGTTTGGACTGTAGGGAAAACCGGAGCACCCGGAGGAAACCCACGCCAACATGGGGAGAACATGCAAACTCCACACAGAAATGCCAACTGACACAGCCGGGACTCGAACCAGCAACCTTCTGGCCCAGTTGTCATGTGTGGAGTTTGCATGTTCTCTCCGTGTTGGCGTGGCTTTTCTCCGAGTGCTCTGGATCTCTCCAACAATCCAAACACATGCGCTATAGGGGAATTAAATATAAGCTAAATTGGCCGTAGTGTATGAGTGTGTGTGTGAATGCAAGAGTGTATGGGTGTTTCCCAGTAACGGGTTAAAGCTGGAAGGGCATACACTGTGTAAAGCATTCATATCAGACTGTTAAATATCACATATCGTATTATTACACACCTTCTATGTACTTCCACTGTCAGGGACTAATTTTTCCTTGAGCAAGAACGAAATTTAAATAAGCCACGTGTGTGTTATCTGTGTAATATGCTGTATCGAATATATTGTGTGGTCTCTAATTTAGTGACCACAGTGCAGGGGTGATGCGGGTTGTAGTCGCACGAGGGCAGCAGAGAACAGCAGAAACAGCGAGACAAACGTGCGCGCGCCTGCCACCGTCTGACTTCAAGCAGCAGGACTCGCGCAGGAGATTCACTCTCTCCATCCAAACAGCACAGGATAAAAATACACTATTGATTAAAGGATTAAAGATAAGCTTTAAAGATGAAAAGGTGTTTTTTATTCACAGTAATTTTAGGATCATCAAATTTTTGTTTGTTAAATTTTATTTTTACATTTTATAAATACATTTCTCTCTCTCTCTCTCTCTCTCTCTCTCTCTCTCTCTCTCTATATATATATATATATATATATATATATATATATATATATATATATATATTTAATTGTATCAGTTTTTTATTTTATGTTTTCTGCTATCATTTTATTTTACAGATTTGATGTTTACATATATATGTTTACACATTTTTAATTAATTAATATTTTAGCTTTTATTTATTTTACTTTCAAGACTAAATAAAAAGTAAATATTTCCTAAAAACTGTCTAAAATGCACACAAAAACATGACAAATATTCATTCATTCATTTTCTTTTCGGCTTAGTCCCTTTATTAATCCAGGGTCGCCACAGCGGAATGAACCGCCAACTTATCCAGCATGTGTTCTACGCAGTGAATGCCCTTCCAGCTGCAACCCATCTCTGGGAAACATCCACACACTCATTTACACATATACACTATGGAGAGTTTAGCCTACCCAATTCACCTGTACCACATGTGTTTGGACTGTGGGGGAAACCGGAGCACCCAGAGGAAACCCACGGCAACAACGGGGAGAACATGCAAACTCCACACAGAAATGCCAACTGACCCAGCCGGGACTCGAACCAGTGACCTTTTTTGCTACGAAGCAACTGCTACTTACTGTGCCACCGCGCTGCCCAATTAAACATTTATAAAGGTATATCATTTTATTTAAATTGTATTATTATTTATTTTAGTTTTATGAGTTACTTATAATTAACAACCCTGGCTGAAGGACTTTCTTAGCCTACATTTATAGGTTTTTCTCACATTTTGAATGATGTTTTAGATCATTCATTCATTTTCTTTTCAGTTTCCTCCCTTTATTAATCTGGGGTCACCACAGCGGAATGAACCGCCAACTTATCCAGCATATGTTTTACACAGCGGATGGCCTTCCAGCTGCAAACCAGTACTGGGAAACATCCATACACTCTAATTCACGCACATACCCTACGGTCAATTTTCATTCATTCATTCATTCATTTTCATTTCAGCTTAGTCCCTTTATTAATCTGGGGTCACCACAGCGGAATGAACCCCTAACTTATCCAACGCGGAAGCCCTTCCAGCTGCAACCTATCTCTGTGAAACATCCATACACACTCATTCACACACATACACTCAGGACAATTTTAGCCCACCCAATTCACCTGTACCGCATGTCTTTGGACTGTGGGGGAAATCGGAGCACCCAAAGGAAACCCACGCGAACGCAGGGAGAACATGCAAACTCCTCACAGAAACGCCAACTGACCCAGCCGGGGCTTTTATTATCTAATTATTTTATTCACTAATCATACACAATTTAAGTTTCATTATATTAGCAATAAATAATCTATACCAGGGGTGGCCAACCCTGTTCCCGGAGAGCCACCTTCCTGCAGATTTCAGTTGCAACCCATATCAAACACACCTGCCTGTAATTATCACGTGGTGTTCAGGTCATAATTAATTGGTTCAGGTGTGTTTGATATGGGTAGCAACTAAAATCTGCAGGAAGGTGGCTCTCCAGGAACAGGGTTGGCCATGCCTGATCTATACTAACTCTGGCTTAAGGATAATTCAAAGTAAAATACAACCATGCCAAAACTTTCATTATTAAAATCGACGTCATGAAAGCATAAATATCTCATACGTCATCATTTATTTATTATTCCATGTAGGAAATACAAGATACATGTCACTGCAAACTGCACTGCATACAGTAGGCTTCATTTTACAGATTCAGATTTAAGGGTGACACAGTGGTTAGCACTGTGGCCTCACAGCAGGAAGGTCTCTGGTTCGAGTCCCAGCTAGGTCAGTTGGCATTTCTGTGTGGAGTTTGCATGCTCTCCCCGTGTTATTGTGGGTTTCCTCAGGGTGCTCCGGTTTCCCCCACAGTTACATGCGCTATGGGGGAAATGAAGAAATGAAATTAGCCATAGTTTATGAATGTGTGTGAATAAATGTGTATGGGTGTTTCCCAGTACTGGGTTGCGGCTGGAAGGGCATTTGTAAAACTAATTTCTGGATAAGTTGGCGGTTCATTCCGCTGTGGCGACCCCCCCCCCCCTTCCCAGTTGTAAATTAAATCTTGACTCCATCCAATCATAAATATTTGGTTACATTATTTTTATAACATTCATATTTAGTAATAAAATCCTTTCTGTATCTTGTATGTGAATTCATTCAAAGCTAAAGTGTTTGTATAAAGTGAATTAATTTGGTGTTTTAAAGGAGCTTTGAGTAATTATTGAGGATGAACTACCGTTGAAGTCAGAATTATTCGCCCCCCCTGTTTATTTTTTCCCCAATTTCTGTTAACGGAGAGCAGATTTATTTTCAGCACATTTCTAATCATAACAGTGTTAATAACTCATCTCTAATAACTGATTTATTTTATCTTTGCCATGATGACAGTAAATAATATTTGACTTGATATTCTTCAAGACACTTCTGTACAGCTTCAAGCTGCGGTCACACAGGGCTTTTCCTCTCATAGACTTCCATTCATATGCATGCAAATGCGTCAGACCGGAAACGCAGGGTCATGCGTCAAGTTTCGCAGGTTGCTGCGGTGCAAAGTTCAAGCTTGGTGAACTCTGACCTGCGAAATTGCATCACTTGACTGCGTGAGACCAATCGAGGATCAAAACATGACCTCTCTGGGCAGAAATTTAAATCATGGAGCAATCGCTCGCCTTTTTAATGTCTAATAAACTTGTTTAATCCTGCCTCTTTTCGCAGCGCCGCACGACAGAATATCGCATGCTCAAACTCTAATGTGACCACAGCTTAAAGTGACATTTAAAGGCTGAACTACTTAGGTTAACTAGGCAGGTTAGGGTAATTAGGCAAGTTATTGTATGATGGTTTGTTCTGTAGACAGTCGATAAAAAATAGCTTAAAGGGCTAATAATATTGATCTTAAAATGGCTTTTAAAAAATTAAAAACTGCTTTTACTCTAGCTGAAATAAAACAAACAAGACTTTCTCCAGAAGAAAAAATATTATCAGACATGCTGTGGAAATTCCCTTGCTCTGTTAAACATCATTTGGGAAATATTTACAAAAGAAAAAAAGATCAAAGGGGGCTAATAATTCTGACTTCAACTGTATATTTTAAATTTTAAAGCTTGTTTTAATGTTCTGAAGTTTAGTAATTGTGTAAATGTGTAGCTGAAGTATATTGTAATAAAAGTAAATTGATCCTCAAACCTCTCTCTCTCTCTCAGTGTAATTTACAAGGTGAGGAGATATTTGTGTCAGGTTGAAATGAGAAACACAGCTGGACACACAGATAATCAAACGCACGAAACATGAGTTAATAACCTGCGGATTGATGAGAGGAACAATATCCCGACCTGCTCTGTCACAAACAACATATTTCTTTAGGACAGTTGATGATTCTTATCTTGCTATTTATTATTACTATTTTTTTTATTGCTAAATTCTTTGTTAAAATTCATTCATTTTCCTTTATTTATTAGGGGTCGCCACAGTTGTATAGGTTCTGTGTGGTCTAGCGTGCTGTAATTAATGTTGGTGGTTCCTGCACATGTCTGTAATCATAGAAAAACAGAAAAATGTCTCCACCATAATCTATGCAAAAGTTATTGCATTCCAACTGATGAGAGGTGCTGTACAAGCCACAGAGACTGATCATTGTTTTCATATTTCACTATTCTTTTGTTTGATCAAACATAATTCACTGTGTTTGGACCGCGTCAGACATATAAAAGGATTACTTATGCACATCAGCTCAAAAACAGAGGAGAATGGCCCTGAAGCACACAGCATAAGGTAAGAGATGACAGCTGTCTGTGCTATCTGGGGCTGCTTATTGATCATAAATGTATTGTTTTCACTTCTGCGCCATGGAAACACCGAGATTCATTCAACAACTGTTTGATATGTGAATATAACTTAGTAAAAAGAATGCTAGAACTATATGAGCACCGGCAAGAGCTTTCATTTGAGCTATAACTTGTACATGTGTCATATGAAAAATATGAAAGTGAACCAATGTTCAATACCCAGCTCGGGTCTCCAAAATACTGTGTATTTAAGTGTAAATAACTTTTATACAGTCGAATAAAAACCAAAGTGATGCCTATGTGCATGAAATATAGATTCTACACTTTCAAACGAAACCGCTTACGGGAGTCTGGTGCAATGCTAGCCCTTTAACTCTTAAATCGAAATTCGATGTCACGGACACGATACCCAGTTTAACTGGTAACTATACTGGTAACTATAACTAACTGGCAATACATTTAGTTATTTTTTAAAAATGCAACACAAGGATTTAATGCATACTTTTGAAAGTGAAAATAATGCAAAATAAACATAACAGATTAATTTCCTTAAAAACAAAAAATTTGTAACATTTTTAAGATGTAATGCACACGGTAAAAGTAAAAAAAAGTAACACAAATGTAACGCAACACAATACTTTCCTTAAAAGGTAACCAATTTAGTTACTTTTTAAAATATGTAATACAAGACTTTAATGTATTTCATTTAAAAGTAAAATACTGTATGCTCTTGTTGTGACGGTTATTTCAAAATTTCGTACACAAGGCATCAAGGACAAATAAAGCAGGATGAATAGACAGATAGAGAATGGTGTTAGAAACAAGAGAGTGGAACTGCTATATTATTTTTATACAGTGTTGAGCTTTATGGCTGCCATTTTCAGACGGCAACACACACACACACACTAATCCACACAAATCCCTCTTCGTCATCATCCTCATCACCAGCAGGTATTTTAGTCTGTCCTTATTTACTGTTTTACCTTACAAAAACACAAGTCAAATCTGAACCCACTTTTAAAAAATGACTATAGTAACTTTTAATAAATACTATAGTATTTTTGAACCATTTTATAGACAGGTACTTGAATGAATCTGTTGTGGTGATTCTATAGTTGCTATGGTAACACAACAACTATAGTATTTAATCTGCTGTGGTCATTTTAAAGTTGCTGTGGTAACAAAACAACTTTACTTATAATTTGCTGTAATAACTCTACAGTAGCTATGGTAACACAACCACTATAGTAATTAATCTGTTGTGGTGATTGTATAGTTGCTATGGTAACATAACCACTATAGTAATTAATCTGTTGTGGTAATTTTATAGTTGCTATAGTAACACAACCACTATAGTAATTAATCTGTTGTGGTAATTCTATAGTTGCTATGGTAACACAACCACCATAGAAATTAATCTGTTGTGGTACCTTTATAGTTGCTATGGTAACAACAACAACTATAGTGATTAATCTGTTGTGGTGATTCTATAGCTGCTATGGTAACACATCCATTACAGTAATTGATCTGTTGTGGTAATTTTATAGTTGCTATAGTAACACAACCACTATAGTAATTAATCTGTTGTGGTAATTCTATAGTTGCTATGGTAACACAACCACCATAGAAATTAATCTGTTGTGGTAATTCTATAGTTACTATGGTAACACAACCACCATAGTAATTAATCTGTTGTGGTACCTTTATAGTTGCTATGGTAACAACAACAACTATAGTGATTAATCTGTTGTGGTGATTCTATAGCTGCTATGGTAACACAACCATTACAGTAATTGATCTGTTGTGGTAATTTTATAGTTGCTATGGTAACAACAACATCAATAGTGATTAATCTGTTGTGGTGATTCTATAGTTCCTATGGTAGGACAACTACTATAGTAATTAATCTGTTGTGGTGATTCTATAGTTGCTATGGCAACACAACATCTATTGTAATTGATCTATAGTGGTATTTCTACCGTTGCTATGGTAGCACAACCACTATAGTAATTAATCTGTTGTGGTGATTTTATAGTTGCTATGGTAACACAACTACTACAGTAATTAATCTGTTGTGGCGATTCTACAGTTGCTATGGCAACACTTCAACTATAGTAATTGATCTGTTGTGGTGTCTCTATAGTTGCCATAGTAACAACAGCTATTGTAATTCATCTGTTGTGGGGATTCTGTAGTTGCCATGGTAACACAACAGCTTTTGTAATTCATCTGTTGTGGTAATTGTATAGTTGCTATGGTAGGCACAACCACTATAGTAATTAATTTGTTGTGGTTATTCTGTAGTTGCTATGACAACACAACAACTATAGAAATTAATCTGTTGTGGTGATTCTATAGCTGCTATGGTAACACAACAACTATAGTAATTAATCTGTTGTGGTAATTCTACATTTGCTATGGTAACACAACAACTATAGTAATTTAAACAAATGACCAAATAATGTAGTTATTCTACATATGAGGTATAATAAACAGCAATACACTAGAGTTTACTGTAGTACAAACTAGTATACGACAGTATATATTACTGTTTGTCAGTTCACTGGTTAATATTACAGTATGCTGGAGGCTTGGGCATTCATTTTTTAAAGTGTTGTAAATACTATAATATATACAGTACAACTATCATATGGTTCATAAACACTTTAATATTTATTTTAAATTATTGTAGTAGATTCAAGTGAGAAAAGCAGAGAAAACAACACTAACAGAGAGATAGGTTCAGTCCCGGACACATCATACATCAGTAATTATTATCCAGATATGTCATATAATAATGCTAATGACAGTAATGATTTGACACTGTCGAACGTGACATGACACTCATATTAAGGCTTAGTCAGTGACCCCGGTGCACTCTGGGAGATTTTATTTTAGCACAGGTTGTAAAGATGAACTCTGAGCACCTCAAAATAAACCTGATGATACGTGGTTAAAAAATGTACCATGGTGTACCTTTAAACCAGTAATCATGTAAACACAAGTAGCAAGATTTCACAAAAGCTATATATTTTCTACATTTCTTAGACAACAGTCACTAATGTGTGTGTATGTACATTATTTACAACAGCTTTAAACATTTCTCTTCCTGTCAGAGTCAAAAACTGGACCACAGTTTCAGAAAAAGATATACAGAATCACACACAACTATAAAATTACAGAATGACAAAACAACAGAATGATAGACAGACAGACAGGTAGGCAGACAGGTAGATAGATGGATGGATGAGTAGATGGATGGATGGATGGATGCATGGATGGATGGATGGCTGGATAGATAGATAGACAGACAGACGGACGGACGGATGGATGGATGGATGGATGGATGAGTAGATGGAAAAACAGATAAATAGATGGATGTTTGCTTGGATGAATGGATGAATGGTAGAGACAAATGGAAGAATGAAAGAATAGATAAACAGATCAATAGATGTTTTCTTTGGATTGATAAAAGGATGGATAGATAGATAGATAGATAGATAGATAGATAGATAGATAGATAGATAGATAGATAGATAGATAGATAGATAGATAGATAGATGGATGGATGGATGGATGGATGGATGGATGGATGGATGGATGGATGGATGGATGGATGGATGGATGGTTGAGTAGATGGAAAAACAGATAAATAGATGGATGTTTGCTCGGATAAATGGAATATGGAATGGTAGATGGAAATGAATGGTAGAGACAAATGGAAGAATGAAAGAATAGATAGATAAACAGATCAATAGATGTTTTCTTTGGATTGATAAAAGGATAGATAGATAGATAGATAGATAGATAGATAGATAGATAGATAGATAGATAGATAGATAGATAGATAGATAGATAGATAGATAGATAGATAGATAGATAGATAGATAGATAGATAGATTTACACAAGATTGTAATGCATTACTTTTAAATTGATCCAAACACTGCTATTAGCAGTCAAAATAAGTCCACATGAGATTAGCAGACACACAAACAATGCATTACAAAAAATAAACCCAAACCCACCATCACAGAAAATCTTTAGAAACAGACTTTCAATATAAACAAAATCAAACAATTTGTGAACAAATGATCCAAGATGCAGATGTGCTCTAAATGTTCGCGTATGATATGAGTCTAATAGCCTGAGAAAGACTTTCAAGGGTAATGTATGAATGTATTAAATGTCTTTTTTTCACAAGTAATGCTGGAATCTTATAACTCATTATAACTGTGCTGTGGTTAATATAATAAATAAAAGGTAAACAATGTAATTTGACACCACAATAATTATTACAGTTTTTCTCAGTGGCTTTGGTGCATTTCTCACTACACTATTTACATTTGCACAACAGTTAATGCATTTCTCAAAACAATTAGTGCAAACTGCAAAACCTAGATGATAACCTGCAAAAGCGCGTCACATGCTCAAAATGGAGAGCTCATTCCTCAAAAGCAAATAATCATGTCAATCAAACTGTCAGTATCGTCAAAATGAAAAGTCCTGACACCATTGCTTATGAACACGATAGTCAAATGGCTTAGTCATGTCTTCATTATTAGTTTACTCTGGATATTTTTTCAATGCAAAAAAGTCTGATTTAGGTGACACGTCCTGAAAATGCTCAAGACACCCCTGTATACTGTTTGCACAGCCGTTTGAAAACTACAGTAAAGTGAGACATCACTGCATTGAGTGAGTTATCCGAGTACAAGACACTGAATATGTATGTTTCACATTTTTACTGCATTTGCTCCTTACAATCCTAATTTACTCTCAGCATTGTGCAAAAGAATAAACACCCCCTTATTTACAACAAACATACACTCCTTTAGGTAGAGCAGCGCACAACTGTACACAATATTGCAGAACATATTGGAACTGAGCCTACAACACACACAGGTCTGCAAATCATCAAATTGTTCAATTTTAAAGACATTTTCAGGAAAATAAAGATTTACATTTGTTTTATAAAATTAGTTTGACAGATTTTGACAACAAGTTCAACATTTTTGTATGTAATGACTGAAGTAATGAAATGAGGACTGTTAGTTTTATATAGAACAAGTTTAGTTCATTTTGACTGACATGACATAAGCAAATGATAATGTTATAAACAGCAGAGAGTTGTATTAAAGCAACTGATGCATGTCCGAAAGCATTCACAATTTGTTGAAAGGAATGAGAAACTGCTACTAGGATGTGCCCAAATGACTAACTGTTCTGGGAAATGCATGACCTGTTGTGCAAATGTGAATAGTGCAGTGAGAAATGCACCAAAGCCACTGAGAAAAACTGTAATAGTTTACACTGCATTTGTAAATTTTACAATATTACTGGCAAAATGTGCAAGTGCACAGTAAATGAACAATTATAACTTAATTGTAACTGTCAATTATGTTTGTAAATTTCACACTATTACTGGCAAACAAATTTGTCAGTGATACTACAAAGTTTACAGCAATTTCTACAGTATTTATGTTTCCATTCCCAGTGTAAAGTTGCTCCAGATTCTACCCAACACTGCTATTAATATACCAGCGCTAATAATCACTACTAAAAGACTGACCAGGTTCAGCGCTGACGCTCTTGACCGCTCCTTCATCCTCATCCTCATCCTCTCCTTTATTGCCGTGAGAAAGCAGCCGGCGAAGCAGACTACAGTAGCGCGTCATGTTTGTGAGTGTGTGTGTGTGTCACGTCGCTGTCAGTTCAAACTCTCAGAGCTGGAAATATGTGTGTGTCAGTCTTGAGCCTCTCTCTCTCTCTATGCATGTAAAACACTCGGTCAACGAATGAGTGACTGTCGGTTCGCCTCTGATATTTGCCTGTGCAAATGTGTGTGTGTTAGAGGGTGTGTCTGTCTGTAATAGAGACGGACGGATGTGTGTGTGTCAAATGTCCCCACAAGTGTAGCAAAACCAATAAAGTTTGAACCTGTTGGAACATTTTTGGGGTCTCCATGAGGAAAAGGCTCATAAATCAAAATAAAAGGTTTATGAAAATGTAAAAAAAAACGAATGTTTCTGGTGAGGATTGGTTTAAGGGTATAATGTTGGGGTAAGAATGATAAATTAAACACTCCCTGACAAAAGTCTTGTTGCCTATCTAAGTTTTAGGATCAGCAAATAATAAGTGGACTGCTAGTTGATGATTTGGTCAGAAGTGTCTTATATGAAAGGTAAAGGCCTCTAGATTTTGCTTATTTGAGCACAATAAAATCTGATCATGCCTTGATTATTAATGATTTGATTAGGACAGTAAGGTCTGACTCTGCTTAGACTAAAGTCTCATCACTGAACAGAAATAATGTCCAGTATAGAATATAAAGTCCTGCTGCAGTGGAGACAGAATGAATATTGTGTCTGACTCCATCATGAGCTTGGAGGACTGCATCCATACATCTCTGCACTGACTCAAATCACTGATTAATAAAGTCATCTGGAATGGCAGAGAAAGCGTTCCTGCAGGACTCCCAGAGTTCATCAAGACTCTTTGTGTTCATCTTCAACGCCTCCTCCTTCATCTTACCCCAGACATGCTCAATAATGTTCATATCTGGTGACTGGGCTGGCCAATCCTGAAGCACCTTGACCTTCTTTGCTTTCAGGAGCTTTGATGTGGAGGCTGAAGTATGAGGAGCGCTATCCTGCTGGAGAATTGTCCCTCTCCTGTGGTTTGTAATGTAATGGGCAGCACAAATGTCTTGATACCTCAGGATGTTGATGTTGCAGATCTCTCGCACGCCCCCATACTGAATGCAACCCCAAACCATGATTTCTCCTTCACCAAACTTGACTGATTTCTATGAGAATCTTGGCTGCATGCGGGATCCAGTAGTACTTCAGCAGTATATGTGATGATTGGCATGCAGTTCAACAGATGATTCAGCAGAAACATTGACCGTCTGCCACTTTTTCAAGTGATCAACTAGTAGTCAAGTTATTATTTGTTGCTCTTACAACTGGCATCATGTTTGTGTAAGTTTCCTCCGGGTGCTCCGGGTTCCCCCACAGTCTAAACACATGCGCTTTATGTGAATTTAATAAACTAAACTGGCCATAGTGTATGAATTTGTGTGTTTGTAAATGTGAGAGTGTTTGGGTGTTTCCCAGTACTGGGTTGCAGCTGGAAGAGCATCCGCTGTGTAAAACAAATGCCGGATAAGTTGGCGACCCCTAATAAGTCTTAAGTCGTCAAGAATCTTGAACACCTTGATTATTTGGATCAGGTTGGAGCAAAACTGTGCAGAGCTGCAGCCCTCCAGGAACTGAGTTTGAGACCCATCGTTTATATGCAAAAAAATATGTGTCAATCAGAGATTCGATCATGAAATAACTATTATATCATTCATTCATTTTCTTGTTGGCTTAGTCCCTTTATTAATCCGGGGTCGCCATGCACAGCGGAATGAACCGCCATAACTATTATAGTCGTTAACTAAAACATTTTTATTGCTAGTTTTGTTTAAGTAAAGTCTGCTTTATCACTTTCAGTATGAATAATCTATTACAGCATTTCTCAGTCTCTTTGGCACATTTCTCCGACAAGAATTGAATTTAGCAAAACAGTAAATGCATTTGTCAAAATAACACGTACAAATAGCAAAACATCATGGATTCCCTGCAAAAGCCAGTTTCTTGCTCAAAATCCTTAGATCATCTCTCAAAACTAAATGTATGTTTCAATGAACATCATTCAGTGCCGTTGGAATAACATGTCCTTGGGCACTATTTTGACGCAAAATGCAGGGCGCAAACGCTTTTAGGGCGCATTTTTGCTAATTTAAAGAGCCCATATTATACATGAAATAGGGTCATCTCTTGGTTGTAAGGGTCTCCAACAACAGTTTAATATGCATGCAAGGTCAAAAAACACTTTCGTGGTCTTATAATCTGCATTTATTTTTACCTAATTATCCCAGCGACTCCTGTATGAATCGTCCAGTGATTCATTTGTTCCCAAACTCCTCCTTAGCGCGAAGCTACTCTGCGCTGATTGGACCAATGACAGCCTGTTGCGATTGGTCGACTGCCTTCAGTCAGAGAGTGAAATGCCCAACAGCTAATCAGCAATATAAAAGTAATCACAGTTCATACACGCTCGATAGTGTAGGCGTGGAGTTTAGCTGCCAGTGGGTCAATGTAAATACAGACTATGGGCTTGAAAATACAGACGACTGACTATTTTATTGAGCAAAAACTCCAAAAACAGTTGAGGAGATCTCCTAGCTTCTCACTCTGCTCTTTTCACAGACACACACACACACACATATTAAACAAACACACACACGCACTTAACCCTGCTCCGGACGACAACGCGCGCACACACACACACACACACACAAACACACACACCTCCGGACGACAGCGCGCGCAAACACAGACACACACACTACTCCTCGTCCACGGAGCTCCGCAAACAAAGCAGCACGCTTCGCGTTTTTAACGTGACTTTGCACGCGATATGAGAATATAGCCAGTTAACCTGATACAGTACACGCGGTTACAAGTAACAAATCACAACTAAATACATTTGCAAGCTAGAGTCAACGAGGCAACTTTAATCGCACGTACTTACACTTGAGAAATGGAGGAAGAAAAATCCATCCTGACGTCCATTAGTAAGTTACTCTTTACTGATCCTTCCTTTAACAAACGCTGATGAAGTATTCTTTGTAGCATGTAGCTTCCAGAAGTTTCCAGTAGTTTCCAAATGCTTGGTTATAATGCTGAGGTTTCATGTTTGGGTAGAGACTCGATATATCCATCTGCAGTGTGACTTCAATCGACCGGCATGTTTGTGTGTATGTGTGTGTTTGTGTGTGTGTGTGTGTGTGTGTCTGGGTTTCTGCGTCAGAGGGCGGGGCCTCAGGTTTGAAATCTCCCGGGTTTGAGCGTGCACGTGAATAACTTGGTTTTGTTCGTACGTCATGGCGAAACACCTAATGAATCGGTATCAAGGCGACTAGTTTGAAGCACTATGAGTCGACTCTTTTATAGATGAATCAACCGTTTTAAACACTGTACTCTTACAGATTTAAGCCTTAGCTGGATACTTCACTTCACTTAGAGCTGTTTTACACACTACATGGAGGGGAATTTTCAAAAACCCATAATATGGGCTCTTTAAGGACGGGAAAATCCGCTTTGTGCCGTGGTGCATGGTCTAAAAGGGTTGAGTTCATTTTCTTAATGAGTTATAGGTGTGTTTTGAGAATAAACCAATTAGAGTCTCATCTCCCATTCCCTTTAAGACCCAGCTGCGTCACGCCATAAGTGCATTTTGACATAAAGTAAGTTCGCTTTCGCTCTCGTGGATAGGGAAACCTTACCGCACGTACATCAATTAGCCTATAAGTAATTCATTTCGTTTGTTAAGCGCAAAGATTTGTTTAAAAACTATTTCTAAATTCAGTTCTAATTTCCAGAAAAAGAATAAATGAACAATAATAACAAAGTATGTTCAAAAACAAATGTTGGAGTTATTTCCAAATACACCTGCCATGCCCCATATGGTCTAAAACCTGACAGGTGGACAAATCTAAGCCTGTTTTTAATAAAACAAATATAAATATGGATATAATAAATAATACTGCTAATAATAATAACATTATACAAAAGCAAATTGAATGAACTGAAAAAGCCTCCAGAGATGAAGAAAGTATGACGGCAGTGATTTTTAAATTCATGTTGGCTAGAAAATACTATTTGTAATAATTTTGTAATATTTTAATAATTTATATTTATATCCTATATATCCTTATTATCCTATATATATCCTTAATATTTTATATCTTTTTCATATGTAAAGATATTTGCGTATTGCTCTGCATCTTGTGTGTAGTGTGTAAGCCAGGCGCACTCTGCGCCAGACAATAGACCGACTTTGTTCTGGTCAAAAGAACAGACTATTTACAGTTTCTCAAAATAGCAACGCGCCAAAACACACCTGCTTTTTTAGACAAGAACGCCTATGGGCAAACATTTAAGCGCAAATGCATATGCTATTTAAACAACGTGGCGCAATGCCTCAAAATGACCCTTACGCCAAGCTGAAAGTAGCAAAAGAGTATTGCATCCCGCCTTGTGCCACATTGCGCCGGGTGTATGATAGGGCCCCTTGTGTTAATAGCCGCGTTTCCACTATCGCGCCTAAAGCAAGCAAGCCAGGGCGAGCCAAGGCCAGTCACGTTTCCACTGTCACTTCCGGGGGCTAATCGGGCCAAAGCGGGGCTTTCTTGGGGCCAGCGGCCAGCCTTCTTCGGCCCGCCGAATACCTTGGGCCAAAGAGCTCTATTGCTCTTATGTGCTGAAATACTGAACACTTTCCTTTACTTAAGATATAATATGCAACATCCTTAAATAAAGGGGAATCACCAATTAAGCGTCATATAGCCTATAGGGAAAAACATTATGTTTCAGGTCTCTCCGGAGCATTTGGGCTGAATGTTTGACATCGTCTATCTATATGAGGGTGTTCAAAATACATTTTCTACCGATGGAGAATTTCTGTGGTGTTATAATATGGATGGCGCGCTCCCTGCACTGGCAAGACCACTCGATGTTCGAGGCCAACAGTCGGTCGTCGAGTAAATGAATATGATGAATGCGAACACACAGGTTTGTGCTTATCGACATATCATGTACTGCTGAACAGTAACATGTCATTTGTTTGTTTCGGTTGTCTTCATTTTAATAGTTTCGCGATGATGTGCTTTATCTGCCTGATACCCACTGGAGCGGGCTGGTTGTGTGACATTTAAATTGGGGGACGTTCTGGGGGAGGGGTTTGCGTGACGGGGGGGTTGGCGGAAGTGATCACAAATTAAGGAGCGGGGAAGGGAGGCGGGGTGGAGTGACAACGCGGGGAAGCCATCACAAACTGAGGAGCGATCACAAACCGAAAGCGGCGAGAGCGTCAATGAGAACCGGCGCCAAGAAACATTGCGGCGCGTCTTCTCCGGTGTGAGGTCAACTTTGAGCTATGATATGACGCGGTTCGGCGGCAAGCAATCAGAATGAAGTTGTCCACCGCTTGAGAGGTGTTTAGAGAACACAGACCTGTGACCACAGTTGTTTCCAAGAGTTTGATTATTGCGGTTGCTGGATTTTCAATTATTGAAAATTGCGATGACGCGGGGCCCCCTAATCACGCGGGCCCCCCCCCGCGGTGGTGACGCGCTGCAAGCTACTAGCCCGACAGTGGAAATGGACATGATTTCAGCCTCACTGCTCAACCTCCCAGGCGATTAGCCCGATAAAAGCCCTGGCTCGCACTGGCCCGACAGTGGAAATGCGGCTATTGTGTACAGATAAGACCAGAGGTGTCACACTCATTTTAGCTCAGGGGCCACATGGAGGAAAATCTATTCCCAAGCGGGCCGGACCAGTAAAATTACGGTATATATAACTTAAAAACAACAACTTCAAATTGTTTTCTTTGTTTGAATATTATCAACATAAAACATAAAGCTGGAGCGTGAGGACCACACCATCTCACAGAACTTCCTAACTTTTTTATATAGTTGCTAATTTATTTGGATTCAAACAATCTCATTCAGTACAATTTGCTTGTCCAACAATGATAGTTGGGTTTAGGGGTGTGGGTGCCGCGCCTCTTTTTTTATATCGTACGTTTTCATACGACTGAACTTGTACGAATTAGCCACAAAACTAACAAAATGTAAAATAGTGAATTTCCTCGTGAGAACACCTCAGTGTGGTGTGGCAGGGCATACATGTGGTCTTTCTCTCTGAGAAAGCTGTAAAACTGATGCTGATTCAGGATACTTTATCGCAGGGGTTCTCAACCTTTTTCACTTTGGACCCACTTCCATCTCTGATCAATTTTTGTAGGCCCACCTGAAAAATATATTTTCTCAAAAATATTAGTATGAAAAGCTCATTTAAACCGTTGTTTATTAAAAATATATGTATTATATATGTATAAATGTATTATATATATATATATATATATATATATATATATATATATATATATATATATATATATATACATATATATATAATAATATATATAATTAATAAACAACGGTTTAAATAATATATATACATATATATATATATATATATATATATATATATTGATATATATATATAATACATTTGCTGTGCCTTCTATCATTTTCTATTATCATCATTTTATTAAAAAAATATATATATATATATATATAATTTCATTTAAATTTAAGAACATATAAAATTAAAACTGCATAATATATTTTGATATTTAGTGACTATAACTTATAATATATATTCACTGATCTGACTGAATATCTACTATTAAATATCTACTATTCAAAAATATACAGACAAATGTAAAATACAGTAAAGCACCCTAAATCGTGTTGATCTGATGGCGGTTGAGTTTGCAGCTGGATATTATTGGGAGATCGCTGACAGGAACAGTCAACAGCTCCGGCAGAGCACGTCTGAAACTCATATGCAGGTTTATTTTACAGTCTATGACAGAGACACCATTGAGCTTCGCTAGATCCTGCGTGGGCACACGTCTGTTATAAATCCCTCACAGGACAGTACAACAACTATGCAGATCAGTTAAATAGTTCACACAATAATACACATGAGAGACTTTCACTTCACGCATAGTTTGTGAACGAACCGACTTACGTGTTGCTTATTAGTTGCAGACGCGATCATGAGGCTGTTTTTGCGCCGAGTTTGAAGCAATCAATCACTGAACTGGAGAAAGTGCATAACTGCGTTCATTTTAATAAAGCATAATAAAAATGAGATATAAAAATTATAGTATTATATTGAGAGTTAATTTTAAGCCAGCTCTTGGCCCACCTTTAGGATCCCTGAGGCCCACTAGTGGGCCGCGGCTCACTGGTTGAGAATCCCTGCTTTATCAGATGAAATTAACCGTTTGAAGTTGCGCCATCATGTGGACACAATTGGAACAGCAGCTTCTTTTATTGAAAAATTGCCAACCCAGGCTCATTCTGAAAACGTAGTCCAGCGGACGTTTCTGGAGACTGCAAAATACGTCCCGGGAGGTACGTATTTGTGCAGTTTTTGTTTTCGCGAATTCGCAAGAGGCCGATGTGTGCGTTTTTTCGTATCTCGAACGTCTCTCGCGAGTGCCGTTCGCGCCTACGCTATTTTCGCATCAACCCACAAGAGGTCGCTGTCTGACTGACCGAATGATTGACCCACCCTTCTCCTTCCTTGAACCCAACCAGTTTTACCGATTGACCCGCTAGCCTGCCCGCTCACTTCCCTAAACCCGAGCAACAATTTAGAAAAGACATCTAGAAAAAGAAAATCCTTCGTCTGTTTTTTTTTTACCACGCTTTCGGATTTCACCACGTTCTCACCCTGTTATGAACTCGTCAGCTTTATTTTTTGGATTCTGTTTTTGTCTTACCTGGTTTCTGGAACCGCTCTTCCCCGGACTCGAACCCGGTCGCCTTTGTCAACTCCTCCTCTCTGCATCCGCAGGCCGCCGACGCACACGATGAGCTGAGCGGACAAACTGATTGCGGCGGGAAAGCCCTCCGTACGGAGATAAGCAGTCAGCTGGCAAGCGTGAAAGGAAAAAGGCGTCACACCGCCCCGTAGCTTTCGCTTAAAAAAATTAAATGCAGCCATACGTACCTCCCGGGACGTATTTCGGGGTCTCCAGAAACGTCTGCGGGACTATGTTTTCAGAATGAGCCTGGGTTGAAAATTGCAGCTCGTTTTTATACTTTACAGAATCATCTTGCAGGTCGGATTAAACCTGTTTGCGGGCATGATATTAGTACATTTGACGCCCCCTGGATTAGACAGTGAAATTACTTAGTCATGTTTTATGCTGTTTGTTCTGTAATTTGTTGACAGATCACGTCATCTTGATATAGAAAGGAAAAGACAGCACAGCAGAGCACAAAGAAAAAACAAAAGTAGAAATGTGTACATAGGACAACCTCCTTTGAGATGCACCTTCATTAGAAAGCATCAAGATTGAAGAAAATACCAACTGGCCACAGCAACCTTCTTGCTGTGAGTTGACATTGCTAACCACTGCCAGTTTAGTTCATCAATTCCCCTATAGCGCATGTTTTTGGACTGAAGGGGAAACCGAAGCACCCAGAGGAATCCCACGCCAACACCGGGAGAACACAGCAATGTCAACTGGCTCAGCTGGGATTCAAACTAGCGACCTTCTTGCTGTGAGGTGAGAGTGCTAACCACTGAGCCACCGTGCTGTAAATTGTTTAAATTAATAACAAAGACTTTAATTGAATTAAAGTGCAATTTTGATGTCGGATAACATAAGCATTATTTTCCCGCATCTTCCTCTAATCATTAATTACAACGCTGAACAAAGCTGTTTTTTACAGTAGCCTTTATATGCGTCACGCTGTAAGTAAATGATTAAACGCAGAGCATTACATGAGGGCTGGAGTGTTCTCTGCTTGTATTGTGTATAGTACACTTACTGCATTAATAATACATGCAGTCTGCTATTCTAGTCTGCTTCACACACACACACACAAACACACACTTCCTCTCTCTCTTTCAAACACACACATACACACACACAAAGAACACAAAGAGACACACAGACATACATGCACCCACACAAACACAATAAAGCACAATGGGTGGGTAGCACAATCGCCTCACAGCAAGAAGGTCACTGGTTCGAGCCCCGGCTGGGTCAGTTGGCATTTCTGTGTGGAGTTTGCATGTTCTCCCCGTGTTGGAGTGGGTTTCCTCCAGGTGCTCCGGTTTCCTCCACAGTCCAAACACATGCGCTATTGGGGAACTAATGAACTAAGTTGGCTGTAGTGTATGAGTGTGTGTGTGTGTGTGTGTGTGTGTGTGTGTGTGTGTGTGTGTGTGTGTGTGTGAATGAGTGTGTATGGGTGTTTCCCAGTACTGGGTTGCAACTGGAAGGGCATCCGCTGCGTAAAACATATGCTGGATAAGTTGGCGGTTCATTCCACTGTTGCGACCCCTGATTAATAAAGGGACTAAGCCGAAAAGAAAATGAATGAATGAATGAATGAACAAAGGAATGATAGACACACACAATCACTTACACACACACACACACACACTAGGGTTGGGTTGATAGACAATGCCGTAGTTCATCGCAGATGACCGGCAGACAAGAGGATGTTGAGCCGGTATTGCAATCCTTCACAAAAACACACACTCAGGCACGGTTTACACTGATATGTCTTAGTTATGAAATATGCCACGAAAACAATCAATGTCCACACTGTGTTTTACACTCTAAAAAAACAATGTGCATTAGTATATTCAAGTTTCGACAACATTTAATAAAATGAAGTACAGATAACAAACTTTATTATGTCAGCCAAATCTTTTCCTCTTCAATCAGAGGCATTTTACATAGCAAAAACCTCAAATTTCAAGTCAAGTACTCAAATACAAAATAAGTTGTTTCAATAAGTTTTTTTTTTTATTAAAATTGAAAACACACCCAGTGTTATGTACATTAAAAAAAAAATTTATTTGCTTGTTCAAACTACTTATTTAAAATAAGCTGATTCAACACAAATCTTAAGATTTTATTGGAACAACTTAAATTTTTTATGTCCAATCTATATAAATTAGTTAAAAGTGTTAAGTTAACTTAATTGATTTGTGTTGGAACGACATGAATGATGTGTGGAACCCTGCATTTTTCACAGTGTACTTAATTGTAATGTAATGTAATGTGTATTTATATAGCGCATTTATTGTGTATGGCCATACACACAAAGCGCTTCACAATGATGAAGGGGGGGTCTCTCCACACCACCACCAGTGTGCAGCATCCACTTGGATGATGCGACGGCAGCCACAGGACAACGGCGCCAGTTCGCTCACCACACACCAGCTATTGGTGGAGTGGGGAGACAGTGATCGAGCCAATTCGGTGGAAGGGTATGATTGGGAGGCCATGATCGTAAGGGCCGATAGAGGGGCTATGGCCAGGACACCGGGGTTACACCCCTGCTCTTTCACGAGAAGTGCCATGGGATTTTTAAAGACAGAGAGTCAGGACCTCGGTTTAACGTCTCATCCGAAAGACGGATTACATGCACAGTTTCGAGTTTAGAACCTCAAATAAATTAAGTATGCGGAATTGTTACTTTTTTGTTTGTTCATGTTTCATGTTCATGCTTGTAAGAAATACATTTAACAACAACATTTTTGGTTTTCCGGCCAAAATTTTTAATTTTTATTTAATTAATTTATTAATTTATTTTTTTATTGAACCACAGGTTTTCATTGTTTTACAAAACAAAAACATGTACTGTCCCATATTATCAGCATATAAAAAAAACATCGCTGTGCGGACTTAAAAATACAAAACAACTCCATTAGTGTGGAAAAATTGAGTCATCAACCCAATTTCTATCTCTAAATATCGTTTTAAAGTGACTGACTGATATATTTACCTTTAAATTTGCCACATTTTTAAATTGATGTAATTATCAATATTTTCCCCTTTTGAAAACTTAATAAAATTGTCCTGGCAACTTAAAAGTTTGAATCTAATCAGCATTTTAAATTTTTTAAGTTAATAATGTATTAAACTATGTAGTGGTAACAGACCTCTTGAGTTATTTTTTTAGAGTAGCATTTCTGAACAGCTCTCCATCCACACTATACTGCTGAAAACACACATCACATGATCACACACACACACACACACACACTTATGCGCTGCAGCGTATGTGTGCGTCTGAGTGCCAGGCAGTCAGCGGGTGCTTAGAGCACTAAACCCCACAGAGCAGTGCACATTGGACAGTTAATCAAGGATGTACCGCTGGATCACGTCTCACTACAGTGGCTAAACCTGATATTTAATTAATCTTGTCTCTATCTAACAACTCTTCAGTCTTTTGAATCTATCAGGTAACGTGTCACAGCGTAAGTACACTGCTTCAGTCTTTCGCTTTCACGCTTGTACTTAGTCATTTTGGCTGGTTCCTGTTGTTTGTGCACCATTTTTACCAACCAAGTCTGTGGACGGCATTTAAGCCAGAGTCCTGCGGCATTTGTGTGCAACTTTTCTTTATTTATTTATGATTTGTTTATGGGTAAAACAAAGACCATGCGGGTCAGGTAGTTAAAATGGTAGGCTACGAATAGTTAATCCGTTATGAATTAATTAATTATTCATAAATAATTAAGTTACCTCCGCCTATGACGACGATGCCATCGTCCATCGCAATGTTTCTCATTAGACTTCGTACAATGCCAAATTGGTCGACATCGCCCAACCCTAACACCCACACACAGACTCACACACACAGATTCATGTCCATCAAACACAATTATGAGTGTGTGTAAGCATCAGCAGCGTGAGAAAGGCGATCTGCGCTTCTGCGTAATGCAGAGACATCGGCGGCTATTCTGAGTGTGTAAAGATGGAGTTACTGAGAGCCGGAGCTATTAATACTGCTGTTTACACACTCAGA